>NC_081191.1:3112500-3267500 GCF_902713425.1 Acipenser ruthenus
GCAGTTAATATATCACAGACATGCCCTGGATCAGTATCGATCACCAGCAGTTAATATATCACAGACATGCCCTGGATCAGCACACTGATCACCAGCAGTTAATATATCACAGACATGCCCTGGATCAGCACACTGATCATCAGCAGTTAATATATCACAGACATGCCCTGGATCAGCATCGATCACCAGCAGTTAATATATCACAGACATGCCCTGGATCAGCACAGGGCAACACACTGAGTTCTATAGGATTGACAGCCAGCGTAACACACTGAGTTCTATAGGATTGACAGCCAGGGCAACACACTGAGTTCTATAGGATTGACAGCCAGGGCAACACACTGAGTTCTATAGGATTGACAGCCAGGGCAACACACTGAGTTCTATAGGATTGACAGCCAGGGTAACACACTGAGTTCTATAGGATTGCCAGCCAGGGTAACACACTGAGTTCTATAGGATTGACAGCCAGGGTAACACACTGAGTTCTATAGGATTCAGCCAGGGTAACACACTGAGTTCTATAGGATTTACAGCCAGGGCAACACACTGAGTTCTATAGGATTGACAGCAGGGGCAACACACTGAGTTCTATAGGATTGACAGCCAGGGTAACACACTGAGTTCTATAGGATTGACAGCCAGGGCAACACACTGAGTTCTATAGGATTCAGCCAGGGTAACACACTGAGTTCTATAGGATTGACAGCCAGGGTAACACACTGAGTTCTATAGGATTCAGCCAGGGTAACACACTGAGTTGTTATTATTTTTATTATTATTTATTTCTTAGCAGACGCCCTTATCCAGGGCGACTTACAATCGTAAGCAAATACATTTCAAGTGTTACAATACAAGTAATACAATAAGAGCAAGAAATACAATAACTTTTGTTCAAGCAAAGTACAAGTGTGACAAACCACAATTCAATAATACAGCAGATAATAGTGATAGTTACATCAGGATATGAATAAATTGTGATAGTTACATCAGGATATGATTAAATACAAAGTACTACAGGTTAAACACTTGGCAGATTACAGTATTCTGAAGTACAGGATTAAATGCAGTAAAATAGGGGGCAGATAAGAGCAAAATAAATCGCATTTAAATGAAGGGTGATAGTGTCCCAGGATACAAACAGAGGAGTTCTACAGGTGCTGTTTGAAGAGGTGAGTCTTAAGGAGGCGCCGGAATGTGGTCAGGGACTGGGCAGTCCTGACATCTCTAGGATGGTCATTCCACCACTGCGGAGCAAGGGTGGAGAAGGAGCGGGCTCTGGAGGCAGGGGAGCATAGCGGAGGTAGAGCCAGTCTTCTAGTGCAGGCGGAGCGGAGCGGTCGAGTGGGGGTGTAGGGAGAGATGAGGGTCTGGAGGTAGCTGGGTGCAGTCTGGTCAAGGCATCTGTAGGCTAGTACAAGAGTCTTGAACTGGATGCGAGCGGTGATCGGGAGCTAGCGGAGCGAGCAGAGTAGTGGAGTAGCATGGGCGAAGCGAGGCAGAGAGAACACCAGGTGGGCAGCAGAGTTCTGGATGAGCTGGAGTGGACGGGTGGCGGACGCAGGGAGGCCAGCCAGGAGGGAGTTGCAGTAGTCTAGACGGGAGAGTACCAAGGCCTGGACCAGGAGCTGGGTAGCATAGTGGGTGAGGAAGGGTCGGATTCTTCGGATGTTGCTCAGGAAGAATTGGCAAGTGCGTGCCAGAGTGGAGATGTGCTGGGAATAAGAGAGGCAGAGGTCCAGGGTGACTCTGAGGTTCTTAGCAGAGGAAGATGGAGAGAGTGTGGTAGATTCCAGAGGAACAGAGATAGAGAGATCAGAGGAGGGGAGGAGGAGGGAAAGAAAAGGAGGTCAGATTTAGAGAGGTTGAGTTTGAGGTGATGCGAGTGCATCCAGGAGGAAATAGCAGACAGACAGGTAGAGATACGGGAGGAGATGGTGGATTCAGAGGTGGGGAAGGAGAGGAAAATCTGAGCATCATCAGCATAGAAATTGTATGAGAAACCATAGGATGCGATGAGGGGGCCCAGGGAGCGGGTGTTAAGAGACTCCTGTTAAGAGAGGGTGTGGTGTGGAGGTTGCTCCACGCCAGGTTACCTGGGAAGTGCGGTTGGAGAGGTAGGAGGAGAACCAGGCCAGAGCAGTGCCAGAGATCCCCAGGCCAGCGAGAGATGATAGTAGAATAGAGTGATCAACAGTGTCAAAGGCAGCAGAGAGGTCGAGGAGAATTAGGACAGAGGAGAGAGAGGCAGCTTGGGCAGATTTAAGTGAGTTGGTGACAGACAGGAGGGCGGTTTCAGTGGAGTTCTATAGGATTGACAGCCAGGGCAACACACTGAGTTCTATAGGATTGACAGCCAGGGTAACACACTGAGTTCTATAGGATTCAGTCAGGGCAACACACTGAGTTCTGTAGGATTGACAGCCAGGGTAACACACTGAGTTCAGTATTTAAAGTAAGACCAACTTTCAGCTCATTTAAGGAGAAGTAACCTCCAGAAAGTCAAAAGCCTTTCACAGCTCAAGGAATACTGCTTCCAGCAGTGGAACACAGTCCAAATCTGTTGCTGTGCTGAAGTAGGATTTCAGTGATGCAGTCAGAGTTGAGGTCACTTTCTAAAATCCAGGCTGTTTTTGGAACAATTGTGTCCGCTTGAAAAGATGGCATATGTATTGATTATGAATTAAACTAACTACCTTGAGAGGAAGGGGCTTTCAATCACCTTGTGGCAAAATGATTTGCAGTGCACAGGTGTAGAGGTGATGCGGTGCACAAGTAACAACAAACAAGTCATTTCAATGTCCAACAATGTTTTATTTGGCGGTTTTGTAATTCCAGGTCTTTTGTACCGCAAATAATAATCCCAGGCCATACACAGCAATGTGTACTGCACTGTTTAACTACAGGTTACAGTTCCAAAATAATAAACACAGTTATTAAACACACACAAGATATACACAAGATAACAAGTCCACAGTGAGTGCTAACGTGCAAGTGGTGAATATACAATGAATCTGTGAACAATGGTGCAGTGTTGTCTGGGTTTGTGCGGTCAAAGAGTACAATTAGACTCGACAAAACAAACAAACACTAAACACTCACGGTTATATTCCAGTCGTCCTTTAGCGATCTCTTAACCATAAACAAAGGAACAGATCACCTAGCCACGTCCCCTATTTGTACCTTCAGTCACGCCCCCCTTGGTTAGCGAGTGCAGCCGTTTCTCCTCCAATCCGCTGTTGCCACATCGCTTTCCCTCTGGAGTGATGACTCAATGTACAGCAGCTGTGACCCCTTTCTAGATGGCTGACTTCCACCTAACCCTGGGAATGAATTGTCTGGCCATCCAGCCCAGGTCACTCTGTTCCCTTTACACAGCGCCCTCACAGGTCGGGAGGGAGATTTATCACCAAGAATCATTCTGTCTCTGTCACACACCTATATCCCATACTTCTGATTGGTTATCTGTATTCACACTGTGCCCTGTAGAGTCTGTACTTTTAGACAATGAACAATCTGAGTTTAGTTTTTTTGTGCCATTAAATCTCTACTTCATAATACTCACTAAATAATCCTTAAAACGGTTTGTTTAAGTAACTATCTTTTATAACAGTGTACAGTGTCTCATATTGTGAGTGACATTCAGGCTCTGGGGATGCTTCTTTATAACAGATGTTTGATTATGTGAGGGTTGCAGGATGAAAGCTGTTAATGCTGTATTTCCACATTCAAAAATCAATGAAGAAAGATGCATTACTGGGGTTCATTGCGTGCTATCATTACCTATTCCTGCCTTTTGCAACCCAAAAGTAAGTAACTTATTTTCTTTAACTTTAGAAGGAAATACAGATGTTTTGAATGGTGCTCAAAAGATGGGTTTGTATCTTTGCATGGTAACACTGTACAACGAAAGCCAAAACAGCACAGCTATATTGAGGTGGGTCTATATCACTATATAACAGACAGCAGATTTAAAACATCAATGCATAATACAATACAATACAATATAACAAACATTCATAATGTATTTTACATGCTGTCTTTTTACTATATTCAAGTATGGGTGGAATTATTATTATTATTATTATTATTATTATTATTATTATTATTATTATTATTATTATTATTATTATTATTATTATTTATTTTTTAAGTTAGGTGATTTTCACATTTAATTGTTATTGTCTTCCAAGAACAAACAGTATTATTCCATAACTCTGCAAAGACATGTTTTGCCATCTGGTCTGCATTTAATTGGACTGAAATTCACCATGAAATATGGCACTCTCCCAAAGCACTCTACCAGGCTGTGAAACAGCAAGGTGTTTTATAATGCAGGGAGTGACCACCTCAGTGTCTTGACCTGTCATCCACTGACCTTGTTTGGGATGACCTGGACAAGTCAGTATGACAACAAAAAGGTGCTTAACAGCTGGGGAGCTACATGAGGGATGGAAGAACAACATAAAACCACACTGAAAAATGCTCTCGGAATAGCTGGTGTATCAAATGCCTAATTAGAATCAAAAGATTGAGCTTTTGTGAAACAGAGTTGTGTGGAAGATTAAACAGGTTTGATTCGCCAGCACATCTCTTACCCCTTTTCCACTGGCACATCTGAACCGCCGAGGGCCCCAGACCCCAGGCCCTTGTGGTACGGGTGTACTGGCCACACAACACATGTGAATCAGGCTCGGAGCAGGGCAGTACCAGGGGCGGGGTTAATGATTTTCATTGAAGGCAGAGTATCTTGCTTGTAGTCAGATCCAAATCACTGCTTTCTCCGAGAAGAATTATTCTCTCCTTTGTGTAATCAGCCCATTGTTGCATTTCAGTTCTATGATATATCCATAGACTACACTGGTGCAAATAGACAGGCAGAATTGTTATTGACAAGATGTAACAGTTGGGCTGCTTTCACAGTGCACAACAGGCTAAATGAATACTCTCTTTTTCAGCAACTGTCTCTAATAACATTCAGATCTATAAAACAATAAAACCGATGACGGAAACAATCATGCCAGTAGCAGATGGATTTTCTTTATTGTGCATTGCTTCTGCGTACTAGATAGTGAAACTGGGACATGACAATGGAATCAACACACATTATGATACCATTGATTCTCCATTGTGTTCCCAAACCATTCTGCAATTGGTGGCACATGGACAATATAGCCCCTAAGAAATACATCTGTATAAATATCTAGTAAGAGGGTGCATCTGATACAGCAGACTGCTGTCCAGCTGCAGATGTCACCTGTGCTGTATGGACCCTTTGTGGTAATAATGAATAGTGGGGATGAGAACAGAAAGGGTTGAGAAAAGATAAAAAGACTCTTGACAGCGTGGTCATCTGGGTGTCGCTTGAGGGACAGATGACATCCCAATAGGGAGAAGAACATGCGCATTCAGATTAGCGTGACTGATACATGTTCCTGAGAATCAGCAGTACTTAAACAATAATCTTACAATCCAAATACACGTGAGAACGAAATGCTCTGAAAAAAAGCAACAATGATACACTGCTCTGCTGTAACTGGAACACAGCGCTGGAATTGACAATGCACAGAGGCAATGCACAGGCAGGTTTACAGAGCTGATTGAGTCTGGAGCCTTGGCTCTCAGACTGATCTTAATGAATTATTATTATTATTTTCTTAGCAGACGCCCTTATCCAGGGCGACTTACAATTGTTACAAAATATCACATTATTTTTACATACAATTACATTATTTTTTACGCATTATTTTTACATACAATTACCCATTTATACAATTGGGTTTTTATTGGAGCAATCTAGGTAAAGTACCTTGCTCAAGGGTACAGCAGCAGTGTCCCCCACCTGGGATTGAACCCATGACCCTCCGGTCAAGAGTCCAGAGCCCTAACCACTACTCCACACCGCTGCCCTGGTAAAGTGCTGAAGTATCGGTTGTTATTCCAACATTATATGGTAGAAAGGTATTTGTATAAGAGGAGAGATCCAGTTATTTGGATTCATCAGTGTTTCTATCACCAGTTTCCTTGCAGCTCACAGATTTCCTGCAGCAGCTGTTCCTGACCAACAACCGGGTGTGCACATGGTTATGGATATGCATGGTTTCTGAAGTCTGTCTTCCCCGGAGAAGCAACCATTAACCCAGTCATTGGGGGAAAGTGACCTCAGTTCTTTTTTACGATGGATATCAAGAGCCTCACCTGATTTTTGGGTTTAGTTTTTAACATCTTAGCTTGCCTCAGAGTCACAGAGCCACAGTTATTTGGAAAATGCTCCTCATTGTGTTTTAAAGACAGTGAATGAAAGGTGCATCCCTAATGGCTGCCAGTGGGATATAATTTATGAGAATTGGAGGGTTATCAGTGGGCATCTGTATATTTAGAGGTTAACACTCTGCCCTGTTGGCATTTCTATTCTGCTTGAATAGGAAGAGAAAACTTAAGATTCTACAGAACACAGTGCTTAAGGTTCTGTTCAGCTACCGTTCCACTGTTACCAGGCAGATGAAAATGTGGGTATGTAGTTTGATTCACAGTAACTGGCATCTTATTAAAATACATCTGAAATTGGGGAGCCCCCCCCCCCCCGATAACTACTACCAGGGCCAGATTAACCTATACGCAAATTACACTATAGTGTAGGGCCCCCAGCAGAATTGGGGCCCCCGCGAGGTCGCTGTTTGTTTGGGACATTTTACAAAAACTGCATGTGGGCGGACGGACCCACACGCACAGGAAGAAAGGTGCACAGAAGCTTGCTTTTGGCTAATTTTGTTCTTTTATGACGGCTAGGCATTTCTTTCTCGATTACAGCATACCTGGTCTCTGAGTCACGCAAGCAGCTTCCTGCTAATGGACAAATGCTCCACGTCCTCTACCTCCTGGGAGAGATCCATCCCTAGTCCTACTACAAGAGACAGGAGTCTACAGGATAAAATGTATGAATCAGGCTCAATTTACGTATTCATTTATTTCAGTTTCAGGGACAATTTAAAAACCTGTCCTGTCTCAAATGTGCACAGTATGCCTCTTTACATTTTAAAAACGTTCCTTTTTCACTTGGAATTTTAGAAACAAAGGCCGGTAAAGGTAAACGTGTACGATGCGGGAGGATGAAGGAAAATCAAATGTGGATGTCTGCAGCTGGCAAGAGCGGTTTAAGTCCATAGTGTTTCTCTCTCTGCAAAAAAAAAAAGAACCCAAAAAGAAGTAAAGGACAGAAAAGCTATTCCCTTTTTTGTTAAACTACATTGTTTTGTTCTATTGAATGCAGTGCTACTATTGGTCCATAGAAGGGATCTATGAACAGGTTTGGAAAAAATTAAACATTGTTCTTGTTTTGCTGTATATATAATTCTGCTGCTATTGTATATCTAATAGCTTCTGGACTTTCTGGTAAACTAACAAAAACACTGACCCATTAACCTCAGTGGATGTTATATTATGCACTTGCTAATGCTTTTGTACTTTACTGCCTGGGAGTGAAGCTTTTTGTGTTCTGTGTTCCCACGGATGTTTCAATGTTAATTAAAATGCTCATTAACAACAGTGAGATTTAAATATTATCACTCACATGTGATTTCTGTCATATGATACAAGGCAATAAAGGCAAACACAGTTTAACAAGCCTCATGCCCAGCTATGATCAGCAGAGAAAAAAGCCTATATAAAGTGTTCAGATAAGTTATCTAATTGAATTCAAAGACGCTTTCTCATTATTGATTGGTGCTGCAAACATGCGTAAATTGAAAACGAATAAAAGCCAGGCAATCTCAGCTTGCATTAGAACATGTTTTTAACAGGTTCCTAAGATGTCGTGTACAGTGTCTCACATATTTCAAACTGTGCAGAGGATTCGTATCAAATTAGGTTTTTACTGGGCTTGTTTGTATCCGATTATCTCATAGGGAGCTCAAAGCAACCGACAAACACATATGAGTGAGTCTCAACGGGGCTAACGGGCCACCCTGTAGTGGATGAACTATTAATAGCGCGGAAAATATAAACCGTGTTCACAGCGCTGTATTGGGGCATAACGGTGGAACTGTATAAGTACATTATAGACTATGTAATAACCGCTGACAAACAGACACACAGATTACGTTTCTCACATTTTTATATGGCAGCTCCACAACCGGGATAACATATATTTTCCCCTCCATAATGAATTATAAAGTGTAACACCAATCACATTGAATATAAAAGCTTTTTTTTTAATGCAATTTTCAAGTCTGCAAACCATAAAAGTGCCAAATGTTGGTTTAAAACTGGAAACATTAATGGTTACCATGCACAGGCATGATAGGAAATACCATACAGTGACTTTGTCACCTTCTTTGTTTGCGCAAACTCCATGGCCGAACACGTATTTAAGAAAAATAAAACCGTGCTTAGTTCTTCTTAGTGCTCTGAAAGAGCGGGCTGGAAATGTCTGCTCCACTCCAGCAACTACCCGGCTCTGCTCCCCCGCTCCATGTACACATGGTCTGCTCTGCTCCCCCGCTCCATGTACACATGGTCTGCTCCGCTCCCCCGCTCCATGTACACATGGTCTGCTCCGCTCCCCCGCTCCATGTACACATGGTTTGCTCCGCTCCCCCGCTCCGTGTACACATGGTTTGTTCCGCTCCGCTCGCACTCTGTCGCCATCCCAGGGCCGGATTAACCAATATGCTTATAACACTATTCACCATGATATGCATAGGGCCCCCACATCCCTTAATTCAGCCCTGACTACTACTGAGAAATAATCTATATTGGAAGTAGACCTACAGACTGGAAAGCAAGCAGGTGTGAAACACAATCAATCAATAAATAAATAAATAAATAAATAAATAAATAAATAATAAATAAATAAACAGAAAAAAACAGAAATATAATACATGGTGGTAACAAGGGGCCAACCTGATGCTAATCAGAGCATATGTTGTGCTTATAGCCTGGCACAAACTACAGCAGCTAAAAAATGTGTCAAGTGCACATTCATTGGGAGTGATAAGTGGTGTGTTGTTATGGGTCTGTACCTAAAAATGAAAGTGTAAACTAAAGTTGCAAGCGTCCATGTGCAGTATTAAAAATTGTTTAGGCAGGGATTGATATAGGACATGCATTTTACTCCACTGTAAATGTATTATTATTATCATCATTGTTAAGTTATTTTCAATGTTAATAAACCCTCATAATAGCGCCCACTTGGTTAGACATTGAAGGTTCTCACACAATAAAACAGCATGTCTGGCAAACTCCAAAGAGGATTCATTAAGCTTCAGTACGTTCACTCCCAGGGCTACAGTACATTCAAGACTGCTGAGCTGCAACACATTATCAGTTTCTTTATATTGGCCACACAGGACACAATGGAAATCCCTTTCTAAATTCACTTAAACCTCAGCATGCAAGATGGGACCAATTTGCAAACATTTTTCATGCATGCAGCACTATCAATGGAACAATCTGTTTGACCATAAAAGACAGGAATGACTAGCAGCTCCATATAAATCTCATGATGCGTTTTATTGCTTTATTTCAGGGTGGCTGCCACATCTTGGAATTGAGTGGGTGCAACTGCAAGAGCCAGTGGGCTTCCTCCCCCATCAAACTGGCAGTCAGTAATCTCCATGTTGTTTAATTTTACTGTACAAATACATACACCCAGGACTTGCTGTAAAAAGAATTGATTAAACCAGTTTGTGTTTTCCAAAAGGGTGTGGGGGGGGGGAGGGGGGGGGGGTGTGTTTCATTTACATGGCGGATCATATGGCATCCGATTGAATTGGAAAATCTTCGTCCAAAACATTACTTGCCGCTGCAGTTATAGCTGTAACACAGTCTCAGTTTTCACACCAGAGGAACCCAAAACTTTAACACAGTTCAATTAATTTTTTTAAACACTTCCTGCTGACTGGCTGGTGGCTGGCCCAGTAACCTCGATGCTTATGCCCCTGGTGCTCGGTGCCTTCAGTGCCCTTGGTACCCTTGGTGCTCCAGAGCCTCGATGCCTAGGTGCTTCAGTGCTTCAGAACCTCTGTGCATCGGTGCTTTGACAACATCGCTGCTCAAGAACCCCGATGCCTTGGTGCTTCGGTGCTTCAGAGCCTCGATGCCTCGCTGCTTCACTGCTTTCGGTGCACAGGCGCTCCCTGCATCGATACCCTCAGTGCCTTCTGTGCTTCTATGCCTCAGAACCTCGGTACCTCGGTGCTTCGGTACCTCGGTGCCTCAGAGCCTTGATACCTCCATGCTTCGGTACGTCGGTGCCTCAGAGCCTCGGTACCTCGGTGCTTCGGTACCTTGGTGCTTTGGTGCCTTCGATGCCCCAGAGCCTCGATGCCTCTGTGCTTCGAAGCCCTCGCCACTCGATCACTCCCTGCTTCGATACCCTTGGTGCCCTTGGTGCCTCGGTACCCCAGATCCTTGGTGCCTCTGTGCTTCAGCCCCTCAGTGCCCCCTGCTCCTGCCCCAGCTCCGCCTTTGACACCTGCTTGACCCCACCTTCACCAGTGGTCGCGCCCGCCAATACCGTTGCTCTCGGCCTTCCTAGAGAAAGTTCGGAGAGAAGAGGCGACAGTTCTCCTGGTGGCCCCCAGATTGCCCAGGAGAATCTGGTTTGCAAGTCTTTGTCAGCTGCTGCAAAGCCAGCCCTGAGAAATCCCACTGCACATGGATCTCTGGCACCCCAAACTGGGCAGACTCCAACTGTGGGTCTGGCCCCTGAACGGGACCATTTGTCTGCCTTAGGGTTCTCAGATGCTGTCGTCGGTACACTGCAGAATGCTAGGGCCTCCTCCACAAGGACACTGTATGCCTACAACTGGAGGTATTTTCAAAAGTGGTGTATGACCAGAGGTCATGATGCCATCTAGGCGCTCATATTCTGACAACCCATTTTCTAAAGGGTGCTTGTGGCTACGTCCTCGTAAGAAGGACGTCCTCCCCGAATGGAGTCTAGATGTGGTATTGGAGGCTCTTACTAGGCCCCGTTTGAGCCTATACATTCCATAGAGTTGAAATAGCTCTGTATACAGCCTTTGTGTTAGACATCACCTCTGCTGTCAATGCACAGCTTCTGTATGCGTGTTTGGGTTGATGGAAACAGGGTGTCATAACACACAAACCCCGCTTTCCTCCCTAAAGTGGTTATGGCTTACTTAAATCAATCAGTGGAACTAGAGGCTTTCCATCCCCCTCCTTTTTCTAAGGAGGATCGGAGATTGAATTTCTGCCCGGTTTGGCCATTGAGATGTTATGTGGATAGGATGAGAGCGCTGCATCAGTCTGACCGGCTCTTCGTCTGTCATGGTGAAAGGACCCTGCGTCAAGCCCTCTCAAAGTAGCGACTGTCCAGAGTTTCAACTGCATATGCTAATGCCGGCCTGCCCCCACCTAGGACGGTGGCCGCACACTCTACCAGAGGAGTGGCTACGTCATGGGCCCTCTTTAGAGAAGCCTCATTGTCTGATATTTGTACTGCGGCTAGCTGGGCTACTCCTCATACATTCACCAGGTCCAGATCCCTCAGTGCCTTCATTAGGCACAAGTGTCCTTAAGGTTGCACGCTCACACCACAAAGATTAATTCTATATAATTATATAGAATAGGCAGGCATATCCCAAAAGTATTGTTGTTGGTCATCTTCTCTTTCAGGGAACCGGGGTTACATCTGTAATCTATCATTATTATTATTATTTATTTCTAAGCAGACGCCCTTATCCAGGGCGACTTACAATTGTTACAAGATATCACATTATTTTTACAAACAATTACCCATTTCTACAGTTGGGTTTTTACTGTTGGGTTTGTACCTTGCTCAAGGGTACAGCAGCAGTGTCCCCCACCTGGGATTGAACCCACAACCCTCCGGTCAAGAGTCTAGAGCCCTAACCACTACTCCACACTGCTGCCCACTGCTCCACACTGCTGCCATTATAGGATACCTCTAGGTTGTTTTTATACAGAAAACAGATGAAATAGCAGGAACAAGGTCACCAAGAAAATCACCCAAATACATTTTAAAATACATTTGTTAATTGAACAAAATCCAAAAGTAGCAACAGATTGTTTACAAGGTACTTGTTTAAGACAATCATTCCATTCACCTATAGGCAGAGATATTTCAAACAGTTAAACAAGGTTCACATTAATGGGAATCATTTCTTTTGTAATGTGCAAATGCAACAACGCTGCTACCCAACAAAGAGGGGATATACATTTTTGTTTCACAGAGCACAGTAACAGCAATACTAAAAGCAAAATACAGTGGTCTAAAAGTCTAAACACACACACACACAATGTCCGTACAGGGGAGGAAACACAGAGTGAGAGAGAGACAGAAACCAGCATCACAGTGTAGCCTATTCTGTTTCACTTCCTAAATTCCATTCGGCTACCGCCAGTCTAAAAACCCTCAAGCCACTCACATTCATTATTGAACACCAGCATACAATCAGCCCAATACTTAGCCCTGGATGCTTCATTTACTGGTCTGTTTCACTCTCTCTTGCTCGTCGTTCCCCGCTCCAAACACTGCGTTCCCACTCCTGCACAGACACACAAACCCCAGGATGGACATCCCGTTTGAAGAAACTTGTGCTATTTATATTCAGGTACGTAAATTGATCAATAATTCAATTAGTTGGTGCCCAATAAGGCAGATAAAGGGAACGAGAGGATAAGCCAACAAAACGTGATACAAAGCAATTATAAAGTGTCAGACATCATAAAGCGTGCACTAATAAATACAATTATAATAATAATAACATACAAGTGCAGAAGACATGTGAGCAGGGCATTCTTAACCCTGTTACAGGTGTGTGAAAGTGTAGCTGGGGAAGGAGAAGCTGAGCACTGCCTGTACATGCTGATCTGCTGATTCACTGAGTGACTGATTGATTGATAGGTAGGTGAGCTGCTCTTCCACCATGTCACTCCTCACAGTTGAATCTAGTTTGAACAAGCAGAGGCAGTGGTGTACCATCTCTGAACATGCAAACAGCCTGGCAAACAGAGAGCACAGGTGGGCTACAGACGGACTGCCCTGGTCTTCACAATGTCCAGACTGCAACTCAATACAACGTGTCCCCTCTTCACAAGCAACGGTTTATTTTCAGGAATTAAAGAATCTTCTTCTGGACATCTGTCAAGACATACGTAGAACAAAGGGTCATATGCACACACACTGGTTCCAAGCCCTGGCATCTTCAAGCACAGAAATAGAGTAACACACAGTAATGCAAAACTGATACTAGTTAATGCGTTATTAAGGTCCTTTGATTTTTTTAATAAACTCATAATTACATTTAGCATACAAACAACCACACACACACACACGTACACGCACACATACAGAATCCATCCCCACCAACTGTATCTGAACTGACCTCAGACTGCCACCCTGTTTGAACTGACCTCAGACTGCCACCCTGTTTGAACTGTTAAGTGGCTCATTGGTGTGAGTCTTAGTTTGTAGATCAACCCAGAATGATTTGTTCAATACAACAATCTGTCAGTTTAATACACAAAGGGTCCTCCATACAACGCAGGTGACATGGCAGCTGGACATTTCTTTTTGTACAGCTTAGCATCCTCTCGTACCTTCTCTCTTTTGATTTTCTAAGATAAACATACTCACGATTCACGCATTTGACACACACACACACCCTGCTAATAAGATATGTTGCTACAAAAGATTACAAGACATCAATATTGGTACAGAAGGTTACAAAACATTGACAACTTCCACATATCATACTGTATAAGAAATGTGCTTTCTTATCAGTAGCTTTCTACAAGCTTCCTTTACACTGAATTAAAGAAAATACACAGACAGAGCAGAGCAACATACAGAGTAGAAAACAACCCAAAAACAACACCTCATGCTGTAACAGAACTCAGAATTCACAGGCACAGCTGGCCAGTGTGCAGAATCCTCTCTGAACCCACCGGGTCCCAGCATGCTCAAATACTGCTACACATTTTGTACACAGAAACATTTTTTTTTCCTGACAAGTTTGTTAATTTGTTACATTAGCAAAGTAGAAAAAAGACATATGTCATAGCCTGAGGCCACTGGTAGAATTGGCAGAGAAACAGTGCCCAGTAATAACAGGGAACGAGACACCGCTGCGGTCCTGCCAGTAGTAACAGGGAACGAGACACCGCTGCGGACAGGGAACGAGACTCCACTGCGGTCCTGCCAGTAATAACAGGGAACGAGACTCCACTGCGGTCCTGACAGTAGTAACAGGGAACGAGACACCGCTGCGGTCCTGACAGTAGTAACAGGGAACGAGACTCCGCTGCGGTCATGACAGTAGTAACAGGGAACGAGACACCGCTGCGGTCCTGCCAGTAGTAACAGGGAACGAGACACCGCTGCGGTCCTGCCAGTAGTAACAGGGAACGAGACACCGCTGCGGTCCTGCCAGTAGTAACAGGGAACGAGACACCTCTGCGGTCCTGCCAGTAGTAACAGGGAATGAGACACCGCTGCGGTCCTGCCAGTAGTAACAGGGAACGAGACACCGCTGCGGTCCTGCCAGTAGTAACAGGGAACGAGACACCGCTGCGGTCCTGCCAGTAGTAACAGGGAACGAGACACCGCTGCGGTCCTGACAGTAGTAACAGGGAACGAGACACCGCTGCGGTCCTGCCAGTAGTAACAGGGAACGAGACACCGCTGCGGTCCTGCCAGTAGTAACAGGGAACGAGACACCGCTGCGGTCCTGACAGTAGTAACAGGGAACGAGACACCGCTGCGGTCCTGACAGTAGTAACAGGGAACGAGACACCGCTGCGGTCCTGCCAGTAGTAACAGGGAACGAGACACCGCTGCGGTCATGACAGTAGTAACAGGGAACGAGACTCCGCTGCGGTCATGACAGTAGTAACAGGGAACGAGACACCGCTGCGGTCATGACAGTAGTAACAGAGAACGAGACTCCGCTGCGGTCCTGCCAGTAGTAACAGGGAACGAGACTCCGCTGCGGTCCTGACAGTAGTAACAGGGAACGAGACTCCGCTGCGGTCATGACAGTAGTAACAGGGAACGAGACACCGCTGCGGTCCTGCCAGTAGTAACAGGGAACGAGACACCGCTGCGGTCCTGCCAGTAGTAACAGGGAACGAGACACCGCTGCGGTCCTGCCAGTAGTAACAGGGAACGAGACACCGCTGCGGTTCAGCCAGTAATAACAGGGAACGAGACTCCGCTGCGGTCCTGACAGTAATAACAGGGAACGAGACACCGCTGCGGTCCTGACAGTAGTAACAGGGAACGAGACACCGCTGCGGTCCTGCCAGTAGTAACAGGGAACGAGACACAGCTGCGGTCCTGCCAGTAGTAACAGGGAACGAGACACCGCTGCGGTCCTGCCAGTAATAACAGGGAACGAGACACCGCTGCGGTCCTGCCAGTAATAACAGGGAACGAGACACCGCTGCGGTCCTGCCAGTAGTAACAGGGAACGAGACTCCGCTGCGGTCCTGGCAGTAATAACAGGGAACGAGACTCCGCTGCGGTCCTGACAGTAATAACAGGGAACGAGACTCCGCTGCGGTCCTGACAGTAGTAACATGTTTGTGCTGGGGTTGTATTGCACCCATATGTTTATTAGGCCCCTTTTCATCCTCACACAGAGTTTATTAAGAAATGAACACCAGGCTCATTGAATAAAAATAATATGGGCAGAAGAGCATTTTCTTGTAAAGCTCCTAAATTATGGAATTCTCTGCCTTCTTCTGTCAGGGAATCTGGGACTCTGACTGTTTTTAAGTCAAGATTGACAACTTATTTTTACAAAATAGCTTTTCTATCTTAATTTTCCTATTTTACAAGCAAAACTGCATTTTCTTTTTGTCCTTTTTTAAAATCCCAATTGTATTACATTTTTGTTTTAGACTCTTCGTTGTTCTATTTCTACAAACTATTTTTTTTTCACATCAGCAGTGGCAGAATGACTTTATGATATTAGTAGGCAGAGGTGTGCTGCTGCTGTAATATTACAATTAGTTCAGTCTGCGTCTCCCAACTTGCTCAGAACACTCATTTTCTTCACCCAGTGACTTTTAACAATGCAGGGACTGTATTTATGGTTATTCTAGTTTAATCATGTAATATTTCCATTGCAAATGAAGCTCAATCATTTAATATCCCCCTTAACGATATGCACTTCACATACACATGCTCGAAGAAGGAAGAATTACCAGGATAAAAACCCTTAGTAAACTAAACTGTTTATCCTCCCACTGGGAACCAAACCATTGCACAAGCAAGACATGTTAGTGAGGCTGTCTTTGTTTTTGTATTACTGATGATGAGAACAGTGGAAAAAAAGAAGCCTATTCATCAATATGAAATAACTAATTCTATCTTTTATTAACATACTCAGGGTTTTGCCAAGGATTACATTTAAAGTGATTGTAAATAAGAATTATTTCATAAAGCTCACCTTTAGTGCTCTTCTACTCACGCTATGGTAGAGGTCTCGGTTTTGAAAGAAACACATGCTTTAATAAAATACCCCAGACTTGATCTGCATTGACAGATAGCATCAGAGGGTGTGTACTAGAACATATTTTTTCTTTTTCATCAAGCAGAAGCAGGAATACTGTATTTATGGATTTTCCGGCAGATTAATTTGGAACAGTGATTAAATATAGTTTGAACGCTAACATTCAAGGTCCTTTACCAGAGATTAGGGACCTCATAATGATCAATCAGGTTAAAGGAAACCTCTGATCCATTTTGTGTTCCAGTCAGTGATTACATCCTGGTGACTTTTTAAAACCTGTGACAGGCAACAGGGGTGCCGTTAACTCCTCGTCTGGATGTGATGATGACTGTAACAGAAAATGACAAAGAGGGATTCTAAGCAACAAGAAGAAGAACACAGCTGAGATATCCACGACATTTCATCCCTGTCCCAGGTTACCCTGTATGTACAGTAAGTAAGACAGCTTTAACATTGCTCACCTGCTCACTCTGTCTTACTGTTTCTTCTCTTGCTGTCTGGGCTGCCTTGTAAATGAGGCAGTGTGCATCTCATTTGGGTTTCTGCTATGGAAAAAGAATATTAATAAATAAACTGTCAACCACAGTG
Organism: Acipenser ruthenus; assembly: GCF_902713425.1. NCBI lineage: Eukaryota > Metazoa > Chordata > Actinopteri > Acipenseriformes > Acipenseridae > Acipenser > Acipenser ruthenus. The sequence goes on from NC_081191.1 coordinate 3,129,594, forward strand.
TTTTTCAGTACGGCTCAATATTGGCGTAGGCTTTCCCTCCCTTGAGGGGGAGGAGAGGGAAGGGATGGGGAGGGGGGCGCGGGGGTTGTAACTCAAGGAGTTGATTTTCATTTCCACTTGGCACCAAACATCCGGCCCCCGAGAAAGCAAGCTGGCACTGCATGCTGTCAAAAGCAATCCTGCTGCCTGACCCTCATGCATAATACAAGACGTCAAAATAAAGAGAATGATTGTTGTCATATTCTGTTTGTATGCTTTCTTTTGTGCATGGTGTGTTATTTGTTCAACTGATTCGTTCTTTAAATTGTAATGAAGACAGTGAAAAATAATTCTAGAAATAATTATTTATTTATTTATTTATTTATGTATCTATGCATTTAGTTGTCTGCTTGTTTATTTATAATAACAAGCGCAGGGACATTCCCTCGCAGCAACTCACTGTGTGCACCATTTAAGTGATCTTTTTCTGAGTGTTATAACAATGTAAAGCTTAGGGCTGAACGCATGTCAATTTTACAAGTAGCTGGTGCATAGTATCAACTGGATTAATTCATTTTGTCTTTCAAAGTAACATATTATACTACTGTACAAATCTTGAGATATTCATGATTAATATTGAACTTGTTCTTCTCAATCAAATGAAAACTCCACATAATGATGTGCTGTATGTTATGTGAAGGCCCTTTATTTTGGTTTGGATTTGATATAAATGTATCCATTTGAATTATTTGTTGTGGGCGGTGGAAAAGCAGACACCTTGCTTCTTTTGGGAGTGAATGTATTCTGTAGAGATTGTCATATTTCCTGCAACTACCAAATGCCTTGGATAAAGGCTTCTGCTAGATAAACTAATAATAATAATAATAATAATAATAATAATAATAATAATAATACGTACCATAATGTTGTGCAAGCAGCACACTTTGCATTAAAGGCATTCCCAAAAATGCTGATGTATTCAAACAAAATGAACACTTGGTATCCATTTTTTTGAGTGCTCTTATTTTATGGGGTAGTATCTAAATAGGAAATTATTGTGTGTTACAGCGTGTGTGTGCTATATGTGGTTGCATGTTATTTGTAGAAAGATATGGTAGTCCCTTGTCCTTGAACTAAGCATCAAAGCAATACTGCAGTAGACGTGGAAGTTTCCTCATAATACTATAATGTGCACACACAGTACCTACAATAAGAGGGTTTCTTTCCTCAATCTAAAATAAGGCTAGTTTTACTCTATCTATGCTCTTTTTCCCACCTGTATCCCCCCTCCCAGTTTTCCACTGCATCAGATGAATTTACTTTCCTCCGTAGCTCCAGGGGTCACACCTTCTCCCACTCCCAGGGAGCAACCCCTAGATGCCAGCTCACAGTCTCCCACTTCTCAAGTCTTTGTCTATAAGCAGCAGGTCGCACAGAGACGCTCAGTGAACACTGCCAGAGAAATGGAAAACAGACCGTTTCGATAACTACAGAGCCTCTCTTGAAATTCAGCCAGATGCACCTCGAACTCCAGCAGCTTCTCCTGTGATTTCTGGAGCTCGCAGTTCTTCCCATGCCAAGTTCCAATGGATTTATATGGCCAGCAGGATCTGTGGGGTAAAACAAACTCTCATCACATGGTGATTTTCTTATAAAGTTGCTGCTGGTGGACCCCATTCCCAAAAATCCCATTCTGTAGTAATGAATCCACAGTTCAGCCAGCGTAGTTAGATAGCTTTATCTGGCATTCTTATTAATTCAGTTGTGAATACCTTTTTATTTCACTGTTACTGCAAATACCACCCATATTCAGAAAGAAACTAGGCGGATGAGACAAAACAAATGGCCTTTGGGGAGGACACTGAATTTTGCACCAGCCTTGACAGTCAGCATTGCTGAAATCCATGTTTAGGTAAAATGAATAAGAAATACATTTTATAAGCAAAGTCTCAAAGTGCTTCTACCACTGAGCAAGTTACTACTGAAACAGCAAGCGGTCTCCTCGGGTTCAGCACAGCACCACACCGCACATCAGCATCCACTGTGTGTCCCAGATGATATTAAACATCGATACTGAATTTGGATTTTAACTGACATCTGTAGCTGGGCACTTTTCAAAAAACAAAACATAAAGCTCGGACTCTAACCTTGCAAGGTTCAAAATAGTGCTTTATACCTTTGCAATGCAATGCAGACCCTCCATCCCCTCCATCCCCTCTCCATCCACCCCAGGCCTGTACACTGCTGGCTTGGGCAGGAAAATAAAACATAGACTCAGTTAACAGATGCAGATTGTATGAATAGACCTCATTAACACTTTGCACTACATATAGAACAGATGTCATGAACCTATTTTCATACAAATCTGGCTAATTAATTCACAAACAGTAATTTCTTACTGAAATCACACCATGAATTGTATTTTAAATACTATTTTTTCTAAGAAAGCCAAATGAGGTGTTCATAATCGAGCTTGTTTGGATGAGAAAAAAAGAATCTCCATTACAATGGAGCACCGGTTTCGAATTTCACGCTCATGAAATATGAAGGGAGCTCAGAATTGAGAACTGAGGCAGACTGGGGGAACTCAGGCTTCACATTTTTTAAAAAGGCAGACATGCTGAAAAGATACTTTTCAAAAATAAGATAAAGATTTATATTTTAATTGTACATATTTATATATTTTTCAGAATGTAATGTGTAGCCTACCCAAAACACATTAGTGATATTTCAGTGCAATGATTTATATACTGATGCACAATGAAAATGCAACAGTTTTAATAAGTTTTAATTAATGCAAGAACAGCAAAAGATACGACCATGCCCTGCTTTAGTAATGAAGATCGCCTGGTTGCTATCGGTATGATTGATGGCAGCCTGTCTGTGAGAGAAGTTGCCTGGAGAATGAGATGTTCTGCTTCAATAATCAGCAGACTAGTCCAGAGAAACCAGCAAATCGGCTCTGTGAGGGACAGGCCACGTCCTGGAAGGCAGAGGGTCACCACACTGGCCCAGGACCATCACATCCGACTGATCCATCTGCGTAATCGTTTTCAGACTGCAGTGGCTACAGCATGAGAAATTTCAGGAAGAAATAACCCGCGCATCAGCAGAATGACTGTAGTTCGCCGTCTGCATGAAAATGATTTGCATGCTCGGAGGCTGTTCAGGGGTAACATGTTGACAGCTGAGAGAAGAAATCACTGTCTTCTATGGTGGTGAGGTAGTGGCAGAGAGTGAATGCCGTTTTGTCGTGGTAAGTGTTATGCTGACTGTTGCGTTGTTCAAGCCAACCGATGGAGCAGTGGAGTGTGATGATGTGGGGAGGAATCTCCTTTAATACAAGAATGCCTTCGGTGCATATTGAGGGCAGCCTTACTGCTCAGCGATACATTGACGAAGTCCTCGAGGCAACAGTTTTTCCGTTCCTGCAAGCCAATCCAGAAGTGTCGATTTTCCAGCAGGACAATGCAAGACCACACAGTGCTAGGATTACATTTGCACAACTTCACGAAAACAATGTTGAGGTCTTGCCATGGCCAGCTTTTTCTCCTGAACATCTGTGGGACCAAATCACCAGCGCCATCCACAGGAGTCAACTGCGACCAGCCAACCTTCGCCAGCTGGCTGCAGCTGCACAGGAAGAGTGGAGGAACATCCCACAGCAGTCTATCCAGAGGATGATCAGGTCTATGCATCAACGCTGCCAGGATTGTGTTAATGCTCAAGGAGGTCATACCCGATACTAACTTTGCAATGTTTTCATTTTGACAGTGTGTCAAGTTTCATTCTGAAAACTTATCACGATTCTTTGATTTGTATTTTTGTTCACATTTTCTATGATTTTGTTTGATAGCTATGTTTAAAATATCTGATTAAATCCATTAGCCCCGAGTGTTGCATTTTTTTTGTGCATCAGTATACATTTAAAATACATTGAACACTATAAATGTATGTGTGCGATTTTAATGTATTTTTTTTAAACCCGACACCACTTAATGTCGAACAAACATGTCCGGTTTAGCGAGGGGCTACTGTATGATTATGAAAAGCTTTTTGACAGAAACACATTTTTTATTTGGGGGTGAAAGTGGGGGCCCCACTATAGAATCTGATGGGATTACACTGCCTTTCATTATTTATTTGAAAAAATGTTGCATGACTGTCGCAATGCTAGAGATCTCACTAAGATGGCGCAACAAATATTTAAATTAGTATATTGAGCTCTCTTTATTAACATATTTTCTCTTAAGCCCCTTTGTGGCAAAGTGGTGAGTGAATACAGGTGCATGCAGTGCAGAGTGGATACAAAACAGACAGACAATGATTTCCAGGTGCAAGGGTGTTTATTGATTTAATTGACAATGTTTATTCTGTTTAGCCATATTTTTGTTGATTGAGACGCACCATGATCCACATTGCAGCAGGGATGAAGAAACATTTGCTCTAATCAACATTTGGGCCGACGGTTCAATCCAAAGAAGCTTGGATGGAAGCATCTGTAACAAGCTGCTTCCGGGGCATTGAACAGTGTATTGTGCAGTGTGAAATTGCAGTGTGAAATTGCGTACCTAACCCGCTTGACCCCGGGTCCTGACCCGGGAAGGTTCTGACCCTGGCAGAGCATGCCAGTGTGAAAGGAGCTTCAGTACATATGACAAAATGTGTACTTTGCGAATTGTTGCAACAGAAATGCAAATTGTGGTATGTTTGCGCTGTGACTGGCCCATCTTAGTACATCTACCCAAAGAATGCAGACGATGTAACAAGTGAGGTCATATTCCGACAATATGTGAAGCAGCTGCTTATGTAAAACAACCACAGAAGTGCAAAAGGAAAGACCCCTGTCTACCAGATACAGATTCAGCTGAGGAGGGTTAGCTTGCCTTGAACTCTTTAGTCTCAAAGATTGATTTGGCTCAAGCCTACTTACAAATGGAAACATCCAGAAAGTTTCTTACGATTAACACTCACAAGGGCCTTTTTCAGTACAACCGTCTATGTGTTTTTCATCTGCACCAGCGATCTGGCAAAAGGCCATGGATCAAGTGTTGCAAGGAATACCACGTATGCAGTGTTACCTGGATGATATAATTGTGACAGGAGCTGATGATATCGAACACTTAGAAAACTTACAGAAATTACTAACTAGACTGGCTGAGTATGTACTGAGAGCTAGAAACCAATAGCTTTCACATCAAGATCCCTTTTGGTCGCAGGACACATTTATGCCCAGATTGATAGAGAGGGCCTCAGTCTAGCGTGGGGAGTAAAAAAGTTTAACCAGTATTTGTTTGGCAAGAAGTTATTATTATTATTATTATTATTATTATTATTTATTTCTTAGCAGATGCCCTTATCCAGGGTGACTTACAATTGTTACAAGATATCACTTTATTTTTACATACAATTACCCATTTATACAGTTGGGTTTTTACTGAAGCAATCTAGGTAAAGTAAAGGGTACAGCAGCAGTGTCCCCCACCTGGGATTGAACCCACAACCCTCCGATCAAGAGTCCAGAGCCCTAACCACTACTCCTCACTACTGCCCAAGTTCACATTGGTTATGGACCACCAACCCCTAGTCTCCATCTTTAATCCCAGGAAGGGTGTTCCAGAAATGGCAGCAGCACAGCTACACAGATGGGCTTTGTTTTTTTGGTGCACACACTTATGACATGAGTTCAAGGGCATGAAATACCATGCTAATGCTAATGGTCTATATCCTCTGCCACCAGAAGCAGCACACCAAAAGATTGAGTCAGATCATGTTGACATGTTTTACATACATATTCAAAAAAAGACACAATCTGACTCTATACTGGCTAAAGTGTACAACATAACCATAAAAGGCTGGATGACCCGTGGAGACCCCCAGTTGTCTGCTTTTCATGTCCGTCGAGATCAGCTTTCTGTGTACCATGGATGTGTTGTGTGGCACCAAAGTTGTTAAACCTTCCAAACTGCGTTCACGAGTACTTGAGGCTTTGCACGATGGCCACTTAGGAGTGGTTAAGATGAAAGGACTTGCCCAAAGCTGTCTGGAGGCCTGGAATAGACCAGCAAATTGAAGACCTAGCCAAAGGATGTCCTGGGTGCTAACAAATACAACGCATGCCCAAGCTAGCACCACTGCACACATGGGACTGGCCTTTCACCCCATGGAAGGGAGTTCACATTGATTATGCTAGACCTTTCATGGACAGAATGTTTCTTGTTACAGTAGACGCACATTCAAAGTGGCCAGAGGTCGTCTGTGTAAAATCCGCTACTTCCACTAAAACAATTGAGATCTTGCCAAAATTTAAGGTCATGACTGGACTTGCTGAAAACTGACCTCCAAAGAGACATACAGAAGAAGCAGTACAACCAAAATATTTGACACAAAATGATGACGCTTTAGTTGGTAAACTTATGGAACGCATTGATGGACATGTCCAGTGTGATTTTTGATGCACCACCCAATGGCTTGCACTGTCCGGTTCTGTCAATTTTCTTTTCTTTTTATGATTGCAAGGCAAATAAACCTGGCTTGTTTTGCGCTGATGTCATGTTCATTCCTTCTGTAGATACTATTTTTGTCAGCACAGCAATTGCCCAAACGTTTGCAAAATACCAGCTAACTTGGGAAAATGTGGCCTCGACTTGCACAGATTCTGCTTCATCATACATGCCAGGGACATTAAACTTAATCAGAAACCTGAATTGCTACGCATCATATTCCACATGTAAAGTGTGTATACTGAGAATTTCTTCCCCTGATTTTTACCGATGTTTCAACTAAAAACTACTTTTTACTGATTTTATCCATATTTTAATATATTTAAAAAAACTGAAAAATTCCCAGATGTTTTTTTTTTAAAGATAAAAACCAAAAATGTGGAACCCTACCATACAGTAGAAGTTGGTCCAAATCTCATCTGGTATAGGCATGTTGTTCAGCTGCTGAACGCAGCTCCTCCCAGACTATTCAAATCCCTCCCTCTACATGGGCAGAGTCCCCTCAGGCAAGATTAACTTCAACACATGATTCTCAGTGGACGTCAGAAAGTGCTGAATATCTTGTGGAAATCAGTTCTGCAGAACCTAGACGGTACCAGAGCGAGTCCGGGATCCACCAGTGCCCTTCTCTGTGTCGTGGCGTTGATTTCAATTCTCTGAGCAACTGTCAAATACAAGATGCAAACCGACCTAAGATCTTAACATCATTAAAACCTGGGAAGTTGGCTCTTTTTAACACTCGATCTCTTACGAATAAGAGTCTTATTCTTTCCAATTTTATATCTGAAAAGAAGCTTGAGTTCTTCTGTTTAACAGAAAGATGGCATCAACAGAATGACTATTTTCTGTTAAATGAAGTAGCGCCACTTGGCTACGGCTATGTGCAAAAAGCTCGGGCTGCTGGTCAGGGTGGGGGTCCAGCTGTTTGTCATCATTTAGATATAGAATCGAGCCTGGTGCCTATTCTTGATGTGAACTCGTTTGAATGTCTGGTTTTTAAATTAAGATGCTCTCATTCACTTCTTGTAATTCTAGTCTAGCGCCCTCCTAGACCTAATACTCCTTGTTAGCTGAGTTTGCTGACCTACTTACATCTCTGTGCCCAATTTGTAATAGAATGATCCTGTTAGGGGATTTTATGTGGGCTCCATGAGCTGTTCATTTGCAGCTGACTTTTTAAATTTACTGCTTTGGCCTTGTTCAGTATGGTAATGTTTCTACACATAACCGTGGTCACTCATTAGATCTCATTATTACTGGTGGTTTGTCTGTTTCTGACTTCCATGTTCATGACCTTGGTATTTCTGATCGTATGACTGTTCTTCTGGATCTGATTACACCTCTATGTCTAAAACCAAGTGTCTCATGAAATTCCGTAACTTAAAATCTTAAAATTGGGATGTGGTTGCTGCCTTATCTTTATGTGATCGTAATCTGTGTTCCTTGGATGATATGGTAGAGTTGTAAAAGCGTTCTTTAAGGGACACTTTGGACTATTTTGCACCCGAAAAAAAACACCTTGAGTCTTTCTCCTGTTCTTCCCTGTGGTTCACTGAGGAGTTACGTACAATGAAAGCAGCAGGGCGTAAACTTGATCAACAGGTCTAACTGTTCATTTACAATCCCACAAGCAGATTCAATTAGCTTACGGTGCTGCATTGAAATTAGCACTTATTCAAGGAGGTAGTGGTAATTCTAGGCTGCTATTCTCTACTATCAATCGTATGCTAAAGCCAGCATGCATATCCCCACTACCAGCCTCAACTGACCAGTGCAATTTCTTCTTGGAATTCTTTCAAAATAAGATTGATAATAAACGACTTCAAATTCTGTCTTCTGAAACCAAGATTACTGCAATGAAAGGAGCTATACAAATAAAATGTATTATTATTATTATTATTATTATTATTATTATTATTATTATTATTATTATTATTATTATTATTATTAATAATTGTTTAATTATGTAATTGTCTCAGAGTTAAAATAGAAAAGAAAGAAAAACTAAATAAACTGCATGTGTGTGGAACTCGGGGTAAACAGGAGTAGCCTATCCCCATTTAGACAGGAACCCTATCCAGTTTAGTTAAACAGGACTATCCTGTCCCCGTTTAGACAGGAACCCAATCTAGTTTAGTTAAACAGGAGTGGCCTGTCCCCGTTTAGACAGGAACCCTATCTAGTTTAGTTAAACAGGACTATCCTGTCCCCGTTTAGACAGGAACCCTATCCAGTTTAGTTAAACAGGACTATCCTGTCCCCGTTTAGACAGGAACCCAATCTAGTTTAGTTAAACAGGACTATCCTGTCCCCGTTTAGACAGGAACCCTATCTAGTTTAGTTAAACAGGACTATCCTGTCCCCGTTTAGACAGGAACCCAATCTAGTTTAGTTAAACAGGACTATCCTGTCCCCGTTTAGACAGGAACCCTATCTAGTTTAGTTAAACAGGACTATCCTGTCCCCGTTTAGACAGGAACCCAATCTAGTCTAGTTAAACAGGACTATCCTGTCCCCGTTTAGACAGGAACCCTATCCAGTTTAGTTAAACAGGACTATCCTGTCCCCGTTTAGACAGGAACCCAATCTAGTTTAGTTAAACAGGACTATCCTGTCCCCGTTTAGACAGGAACCCTATCTAGTTTAGTTAAACAGGACTATCCTGTCCCCGTTTAGACAGGAACCCAATCTAGTTTAGTTAAACAGGACTATCCTGTCCCCGTTTAGACAGGAACCCTATCTAGTTTAGTTAAACAGGACTATCCTGTCCCCGTTTAGACAGGAACCCAATCTAGTCTAGTTAAACAGGACTATCCTGTCCCCGTTTAGACAGGAACCCTATCTAGTTTAGTTAAACAGGAGTAGCCTGTCCCCGTTTAGACAGGAACTCAAGAAAGGGTTAGGTTTTTCTTTTGTTTTGGTCGCACAAACTGTGTGTTTGTTTTGATTTAAAATAATGTCTCTGTTTTCCTTCAAAGTACTGTTTCCTTGGAATTATTGTTACATATCACACACTACAAGGTCATTGTCCTGAAAGAAGGGAGCAATTAATTACGATATATATATATATTGTAACAAACTGGAGGGGTACCCTGCGGGATACTCCTTTCCACGGCTTCCACCGACGAGCACAGACACGGACAGATTGCAGGCAAGTAACTTTTATTTACAATATTCAGACACAACAGACTCTTTAAATCACTGAATGCCCTGTACGGGACACTAACTGTCTCACTTCTTCGCCCCTCTCTATCTAGTATGGAATACCAAGTCCTACAGGTCGGAGCCTGTAGAAGTCCGCTTCCGAGGAAGGGTCAGCGTAGACTCTCCCCGTGGTATGAGCTTTGTAATCCACGTAGTCCAACCGCTCCCCCTGCTGGGGTAGTCCTGCAACACGGGTAAGTATCCACAGACTCCTCACTCGCTGCAGATTCTCTGACACAGAGGTAAGGACAGCACCGACTCCCTCTGCTGGAGTCTCGATGCAGCACAGGCAAGACCAGCGCCGACTCCCTCTGCTGGAGCCTCGCTGCAACACCGGAATCAGGTAAGGACAGCGCCGACTCCCTCTGCTGGAGTCTCGCTGCAACACAGGAAACAGGTAAGTACAGCGCCGACTCCCTCTGCTGGAGTCACGCTGCAACACAGGTAACAGGTAAATACAGCGCCGACTTCCTCTGCTGGAATCTCGCTGTAACACAGGTAACAAACACCGGGAAGACTCTTGGCTGGAGTATGTAATGGGGCCCTGAATAAGAGCTCCTGGATGAACACTCCTGTGTCCCACCTCCCGAGCAAGACGTGCCCAACGGCGTTGATGACTATATCCAGACTGTGGGGAAGAACCCCGGCAGCCAGTGTCCTGGGAGGTTCCAGAGCACCCCTGTGTAAAACGTGCTTATTTCCTGTTACAATAAACTGTGTCCTGCAAACCAAACTGTTGTTTCAGTCCGCTTTCTTTTCCTTTTATTTCTACCCGCTGCTCCTGCAGCGCGTACTCATACAATCCCTTTCCAGGTCCCGGATACTCCACACAGACACACAGGCGGCCGCTGTGACGGTTCTCAACCGACACGGAAGCTGCGGAACTGCTTTACTTAACACTGAGGAGCGGCGTTCATCCAAACGTTTAAATAAAACGAATTGTCCTCGTAAAACAAAAGGCTACCTCACCAAGAGGAAAAACGCTCACAATTTACACAAACAAAACTCTTGTTCACCAAACAAAACACGCTCACTTTACCTTGCAAAGTTTCCTAACACTCTATATTTTTCTGGGTATCTCCTGCAGGACAATCCGGCGGTGCTCCCCACGATCACCCCCGTCCTGTCCTACCCTACTTCCTTATATACCCCAGGAACCCGCCCTACCAATTAGTGCTCCGGTAGTAGCGCCGCCATTCCTTAAAGGCGACGTTACTTCTTTCTTACAATATATATATATATATATATATATATATATATATATATATATATATATATATATATATATATATATATCCTACTGCATGACAAATATAGATACCAGTAAATATAAAATGAAAACCAATCTTATTCTATGACCCACCGTGGTGCAAGTGACAGACTCCTTGCCCTTGAGAGGGAAGTTTGTTTATTTGGACCCATGACTTAATTCTGTATTGTCCAGTTCCCCACTGTTTAGGAATTTAAGAGCTGCACAGAAACCCAAGGCAGTTTTTTAAAGGTCTGGGTGACAGGTTAGATTAGTGTGCTACAGCTTAGGCTGAGAAAGGCATTCTATTTCAGGGAGTCAGAATTCAGTGCAGTTCTTGGAATTCACCTGGAACACATCATTTGGGTTGCTTTTAGATCTCAATATAACAGGACTTTTCCTTCTTTCATGCTTTACCAGCGAAACCTCTGCCCTATATAATACACTCCTTAGGTTTGTACTGCAGGACTGTACACAGCATGTTTTCCACCCAATACAATTGATTTTCTTCAGACTCAAAGCCAAATTGAAGAACTCTGGCTTTTGATCACACAACTATCAATCAATCAATATGTATTTAAATCAAACTTTATTTTCAAAGCGCTTTACAGACAAAACAAACAAATCTGAATAGTATGCAAAACAATTTAGAGAAATTATAAATGACGCGCTGATAAAATACCCCTCTAAATAAATATGTAGTGTAAAAAACAAACACAAGTAATATAAAGTTGATGCTACATTTTCCCTTTAAAATGCATATGCTGAATAATAAAAATGTGTTTTCAATCATGCTTTAAAAGCAGTGGGAGATGGGGCTTCCCTTACAGTTCATGGCAGATCATTCCACAGCTTTGGTGCTCTTGAGTGTGAACGCTCTGCCCCCTGCCTTCTCTCTCTGTGCCCATGGAATTATTATTATTATTATTATTATTATTATTATTATTATTATTATTATTATTATTATACAATCATATGTTACCTAATTCTAATGACACTGTCTACAATGTTTTACCCTGCTGTGATGTCATCTGAAGCCTAGCTGTGTACAGTAATGCTATGGTATGCTATTGGTAAGAGTGCAGTGGCTTTATTCTACTGTTTTTGTTTAAAGTCTCCTAGGGCACTACTAGGGCCTGCAGCAATATTAACTTGGATGCTAACCTGGTTAGCACTTGGAGGAAGGACCTACAGTAACATTGATATATTTGTTCTATATATCTGTCATTATTGTCTCAACCATGCTATAAAAAGAAGCGCCCTCTACAGGTGTGAGAAGGTAAGGTATTTATTTTACATTAAGTGTCGCTAATTACTGTATGTTTCCGTAGTAGTTAGTAAGTAAATACATAAGTACTTACACAGAATTACATTGTTATTATGCATAGGTACAATGTACTTAATGTGTAGATCTTTGAACAATATATGTAAGTACACAATTGTATCAGAAAATGGTTATGGTTAGGTTTAAAATTAGGTTTAGGGTTATATCGTGCAAACATTTTGTATATTTGTAACTATGCATAATAATAATTATTTTTATTATTTGTTTATTTAGCAGATGCCTTTATCCAAGGTGACTTACAGAGACTAGGGTGTGTGAACTATGCATCAGCTGCAGAGTCACTTACAATTACGTCTCACCCGAAAGACGGAGCACAAGGAGGTTAAGCGACTTGCTCAGGGTCACACAATGAGTCAGTTGCTGAGGTGGGATTTGAACCGGGGACCTCCTGGTTACAAACCCTTTTCTTTAACCACTGGACCACACAGCCTCCTTATAACATTGTAATTGTAATTATGTGCAAGCACACAAGTATTTACAAAGTAACTACTATGTAAATACACAGTAATTAGAGACACGGGTAGATGGCATTTTGCACCCACTATCAAATTTGCACTTTCCCATCATTACTCCATTAACATGATATTGAAATTCATTCAAAAGAAAAGAGCATGGAATTGGGTGGGATCTGGATACTAAGTGGGCGCAAACATTATAATGTGATGTAAGGATTTTACCTTGCACTTAGGCATTTGCTGACTCTGCAGAAACTTTACACCTCTTCTTACAAGGTGCAAAACATTGTAGAAGTGAGTAATTAAGAGCTGTATAAAAGCACACACCTGCAGAGAAAATGGCTTCAGGGAGGCTGCTGTGGTAGGGCAAGACGAAGAAGACCCTGCATATCCAATCCCAGGGTCACTTTGTTTGGGATACCCGAGGATGAGGTCCTAAAGCATTATTGCCTCACTCTGCAGGTCATCCTAGACCTAAGGGCTGTGTTCTCTGCACTACTTAGCCTCTGGTTCCTTTCAGACCACAGTTGGAAAGTCTGGAGGGATAGCCCAATCCACCTTTTCCAGAGTGCTAAAGACATTTCTGGATGTCATGCTGAAAAGGGCAGGCTAATACATATCATTTCCTAAGGATACTAGCATAACTGATGTTGGCTGAGGTTTTTCCAAACAATTCTGTTTCATGCTGACTGACCTTAGCCGTAAGGACTCTCAGCTCCTTCTCAGAAAACTTTTATTTTCTTTTCAGTGTGCCAAGAGGACTTTGCTGCCCTTCCTCTGACATTTTTTTTGGTTTGTATTTTCGTGCTCCACAACTGCTGCTGCTGCTGCTCTCTGTACTCCTAACTCTGCAAGTGTGGCTGCTAAATAGACCTTTGCATTTATTGAGACCCTCATTATCATAATTGCAGATCATTATTTGTGCATGTTGAGTAATTTGCATTGCTCTTCAGCTTATATAGGGCGCAGTGCAAAATAATTGCCTGATCGCAATGCAATTTACATTTTGCAATCCCAATTATTTGCATCCGCAATTATTTGTACTGCACCTATACTCACCCCTTCATGTAAAGTGTTATCGAAGGTAGTTCAGTCCCTCTAGCTAGTTCACTGATGCTCAACACTTGACCCATTGTGACATGAAGCACCAAAGCACTGTGTGATTTAGACCTGCACTTGTGCTGTCATTCTACCATCGCAATGTGTTTGTAGCCTGCCTGGATGCATCCTGAGCCTTGTTATGCACTGACAGTGACTCCCTGCTTATCATTTGCAGGATCACAATATGTATTTTCTTTCAGTGTATTCTGATATTGATAATTCTGAGTCTCAAAACGATAATCGGCAGGAAAAGGCCCCAGTCCTGTCCTGGTGAACCTGCCTGGTGCCATGAAGTCACTCTAATTAATCCTTTATCGAATCACTTTGATTTGTAATTTGTGCTCCTTTTAACATTAACATGGTGTAAATTAGAGATTGGACCAGATTGACAAAACTGTTTTCAGGACTTTGTTTTAGGGGCTGTTTTTTGAAGAGTTAGGTTGAACAGTTATTTTTGAATACCCTTCTAACCCCCTCTGATACAGCAAAAAATAAATAAAAATAAATAAATAATTGATGCAATTAGTCACAATAAGTTTAAAAATGTCCTTAACTAAACATTCCTTAAACAGTTTGTTAAAAGCGCACATTGTGGGGGCTCCCGAGTGGCTCATCCGGTAAAGGCTCTCCATGTGGAGTGCTGGATGCGCACTATAGGCTGGAGATCGCAGGTTCGAATAAAATTGGCCGAGCGCCGCCCGGGTAGGGAGGGCTTAGGTCGGCAGGGCAATCCTCGGTTCACCGTGCACCAGCAACTCCTGTGGCTGATAGGGCACCTGCAGGTCTGCATTATAGGTCTGGTGGCTTCGCTGTGGATCAGCAGTGCACAAAATGACAGATTGGCAGGAACATGTTTCGGAGCATGTGTGTTTCAGCCTCCATTTCCAGAGTCGCTGGGGGGTTGCAGCGGTGAACTGGGACACAAATAATAATAATTGGGCATTCCAACTTGGGGAGAAAACCGAGGTAAAAACCACTGGCGACGACTAAATTTAAAAAAAAAAAAAAAAAAGAGCACATTGTTTCTTAGCTGCTTGGAAAATAAATAAATAAATACATAAAAAGAATAATCTGTTAAACCAGTTTGAAACTAATTTCATTATATTGCCAATCTGTTCCTAGGCAGCATTTTTCTACGTCTGTTGTGCAATCCTCCTCTGGAGCTGTGGGAGAGAGTGGCAATTTAGTTTAATTACTACCAGAGGGTTTTGTGGCCAATTTTCCCAAAAGGCACTAGAGGGCGATTTGTTCCAGCTGAGATGGATGAATCCTACTTCTGTTAATTAGTTTGTATTCAATTATGAGTAAGATTACAAAACCGATATATTAACCTGGAGCAATGTGAGTACACCAAATGTATTTCAAGGTGTGTAGCTTGTACCTTTATGAGCAGATTACTGGGTTGTAATAACATCAAACCCAAATGCTCTCTATATAATCCCTTTGCAGTTTAATAGGAAATAGAAATGCATCAGTGTGACAGAGAGCGAATGAATCTGAGTCAACAATCTCCCTCCTGACCTGTGAGGGCGCTGTGTAACAGGAACAGTGTGCCCCGGACTGGATGGTTTGGCTGTTCATTCCAGGGTCAGTTGGAAGTTGGCCATCCCAAAAGGGGGCGGAGTCACAATACCAGAAGTCATCGCCTTAATGCGCTAGGCGAAGTGGCAATCGCGGATTGGAGGAAAAGCGATTGCACTCGCTACTGAAGGGGGCGTGACTGAGGTTATATCAGAGGATGTGACGAAGCGATCTGTTCCACTGTTATGGTTATGCAAGGAGGAGTGTAAAATAACCGTGCGTGTTTCGTGTTGTCTTGTCTGTCTATTAACTGTTGTTACTTGTTCACCATTTACAGTGTATTTCACCACTTACACTGAGAGCACTCAAGTTGGACTGTGATCGTGTTGCGTATAAGAGTCACAGGATTATTGTTGTTATTATTTTGGGACTGAAATCCCTGTGGGACTTTGGCTGAGCAACTACACATTGGTGTGTATTTCCAGCCTTATTATTTATAAAGCAAAAGTAAAGCTTTCATTAACTGTGGAAGTGTGTTGGGTCATTTTTCTACTGCACTGCATCAGCACTACACCCACGCACTGCAAACGACTTTGCCACAATCAGTTACTGTTCAGATATAGAATTCTTAGTTTTTTAATGTCTTGGTGTAACAGGACGGAGGCTGGGTGAAAACCAGCGACCCCACACACCACAAGCAAGCCTCTGAACCAAAATGCATGTGCACTGTATTATTAGCAGTGTCGGGTAGTAATGCATTATTGTAATCTGATTACATTTTTCAGTAACTTGTAACTGTAGTGATTCCTTTTTCAGACAGGTAACAAAATGCAAACTGTAAAATGTAAACTGTGCCTGCAAGATTAGTAACTAGTTCATGTTGATTTTCAAAGTAATAAGTAACTGTAACTGTTTACAGTTTTGTTCAAGTAACTGTAACACAATACTTTTTAAAAGTAACTTCCCTAACACTGAATGTTCGCATGTCCACATGACTCAAAGCCATGTGATTCCCTCACATAAAACCTTGCAGCATTTGATCATTCAAATCTCACAGGGCCCTGTCAACCCATGAAGACTTTCCAGTTCTTAAGAGATCTTTTTTATATATAAATAACTGGGAGAGTCGTATGGACTGGCTTCCAAGTGAATTAAAGCAGCTGGTTAGTTAGTGGGCATGATGTTAGAGGTTCACGAGTATCTCAGGATTGACATGAATAGAGAGAGGGCAGACCCTGACCTCTACCTCCAGAGTGACTGTCTGCTGTCTACTCTAATGCAATGCAACACAGTGATGAGGCAATGGACCCCCGGAGCCACAAGCAGGGAAAGGCTGCAGAGAGAACGGCTTTTAAAAGGTCAATATATCTAACTTTGCGCCTATTAATAATAAATCAGAAACACCAAGCACATTTTTCTCACTAGGAATGAGAAACCCCAATAGCAATTAAAATTAAGCAGGTCTGTAAACCAGGATGGCTTTGTAAAACGAGACAGGAAAACATCTCTACGGTCTTTTCCCAAATGAAATGGTGAGTAACATTTGCTGATAAAGGAATATCATGCCTATTGGCTCAATTATGACAAAAAACTAAAAGACAAAGAAAACACTTTGGTATTCCACAGTGCAGAACGCAGAGGAGAGTGCATTTTGTAAGCAGTACTATTTAGAATAGTTTTTCCCTGGATGCCAGCTCTCGCTGTTGTTGATGATGATGATGATCTCAATGCAAGCTTCTCCATGGGGGTCACTGCTTGCTAGCTATGCTGCACATGCTACAGGGCTTCAGGGTGTGCCAGCCTGGCTCAATGGGGGGCAAATGTGCTCAGACTTGAATTCCCTTCAAAGGTAGAAAATAGCCACTCTTGTTTATTATATTGAAACTCATGATAAAATAACATGTTAAAAAAGGAATAGGTGCAGATGGTGATAACACGACACCCATAAACTTTTCAGAGAGGCAGCGCTCAGCTCATTGAGTTAGAGTGAGCTAAACAGCTTAGCGGTGTATTCAGTCCCTGCAGCACTCCAGAATATTGGGTAACTTGTTCACATTTTCCGGTGGTTCAATTTTCAGATGTAAGTAATGGGGATTTGATACCTAGTTTACTACTGATTTAATATTCATAGTCAGTTTAAACCATTTTTCATGTACAAGGTCTCTTGAGGATATATTTTTTATTTATTTAACCAGACGATTTACCCATTGAGAGCGAGGCCTCATTTACAATAAAAACATGCATGGTTCAAACATGGTTCAACAGCACGCAGATTAAAGAGGAAGGAAGACATGTATCTATTTGGACGGAAGCAAAAGCATTGGCAGGAGGGTCTGACCAATTCCTCAATATGATATTTCCACCCCGTCTTTTAAAACATGTGTGATTCTTTCACTGATAATCCAATAAACCTAAGTTTATTTTGTATTTTAGACATAAATCTTATTTTTCATTTGAGGCAAAGAAAGCACTTGTATGTCACACTTTTCTTTCAGTGATTGATTACAGAGATATTCTTTACATGCATGCAGGTGCATCTAGTCTGAGGATACCAGACTGTCTTTATCATGGAGCTCTTAGATTTGTAACCAATTCTAGATCTTTAACTCATCATTGGGAGCTGTACAGGAAAATGGGGTGGACCTCACTTTCTTCACGCAGACTGAAGCACTGGTATATCTTTGTATATAAAGTTATTCTGGGAAAACTTCCATCTTATCTTAGTGCTCTGGTAACCACCAGTACTAATATTTACCAGCTTAGATCCCAGTCAATATTACATTTTTCAATGCCAAAAATATGTACTGTGTTTAGAAAAAAGGCTTTCAGTTATTCTGCCCCTTTGTCATGGAACAACCTTTAAAAACGCTTAAAACTATCTGATTCATTAAGAGATTTTAAAAATCAGTTTGGAAATTTTATTTCTGATAAATGTACTTGTTTTAAATAATTTTAAAGTTGCAAATAATCCAATGAAATGTATTGATTAATTACTTTTTAATGGTATTATTATTTCTTAAATGTTCATGTTAATCTATATAGTTCTATGTGTGTGATTGTTTCTGTATTGCTGCCTTCTTGGCCAGGTCTCTCTTGAAAAAGAGATTTTGAATCTCAGTGTGACTTCCTGGTTAAATAAAGGTTAAATAAAATAAAATAAAATAAAAATCTAAAAATATTTCAGTTCCGATTAAGACCCACGACACCATAAGAACCGGTTGGTTGCTTCATAGTTTTGCACTGCTGCAGTTCAAGTGTCCTTACAAATAAAGAGGCATGGCTATTGCCTGTAGAAATGATTGAAAACACTGCTGTATGGGTAATTGCTAACACTTGCAAGTAGATGACTATGGCACCTATTCTGAAATTCCTGCACTGGCCCTCAGTTGAGTCCTGCACAGTATCGTGTGTAAAGTGACGCTGCTAGTCTTTAAATGCTTACCACTCTGCACTACCTTGCCAGCACCTCACACCTGTGAAACCTTCCCCAGTCTCTGGGGTCTCTCAGACAGCCCCCCTGACAGCTCCAAGGCCCTTTTAACATACATAGGGAGGGTTTTCATTGTCACTCGCTGCTCCTCTTTAAGCTGTAAATCTCCCTCATGACTGGAAAGGGCACAGTATAAGGTGGACGTTATGCTTCCCTGTAGACTGGTCGACTCAACGGTGGGCGGAAAGTTGGCCATCTTGGCGGAAGTGCGTAGCAGCACATACGTGAAACGAATCCCTTGCGATTGTTTACGGGGCGGGCAGCGACCGGAGAAAGCCTGGCGCCGGGCTGATTGCAGGGAGGAGTCGGGTAGTAGAAAGAGGACACTGCTACCTGAGTATTGCCCTTTACAATGAGATTGACTAAGCAGCCTGAGCCTACATTTGTTTATTTTTTATCATTGCAGAGGAGTAGCACGGAGAATGGAGCTGCAGCCATGGAGCCAACGCTAACCCCGACTCACCATCTCACTGCACAGCACAGCACAACCCAGCATCTCACGGACACTTACACGAAGAGGACAGTTTCGGGAATGGAGGATTGTGGTCAGTGGAGAGTGTTCTTTTGTTTGGGACTGCAACCCGTCGTGTTTTTGCTTCCCCTATACCATTGTATAGGGGTGATCTGCTTTATTTTGGTACCATACTTTCTGTTAGTTAAATAAAAAACAGACTTTTTTGGGAGTGAAACCTTGTTGTTGTGTGTCTCATTCACCATACACCACTCACCACCCTGTCACAGACTAGAACGACCAAGGCGGTAATTTTGACCGTTTTTGGATTTTAAATTTAAATTGCTGTGTGTGTGTTTTAAGATACGGAGCTGTGCTTTCCTGACTTTCCCTAAATATACGTTCTAATTACCCTGACAAAGAAAGAATCGCGTAGCTGCAAAAATTATGGAGATAAAATACTGACATACCTATTCTGACCAGGAACGATCAAATTGACCGATACATATTAGAACAATTATATGTTGCTGTATTGTTTGTTTTTATCAGTTGGGACTTGCAGCCATATTAAAGTTTGATTATATCAGTTGGCATTCCTCAGGTGAGCTGTCTGTTGACATTTCTATTGTTTCAATGAGCCTCTGATAACCCATCAATCAGCCTTGACAGCTCACGGTGCCAGACTGTCTGTCTGCACTGGTTACTATAAGTCACACGTTTTTCTAAGAAATTAATTGTTACCCCAATACACACTGCAAATGGATCGCTGAAGAAGCAGGACAGAAAAGAGTGTTTGGAATTACTGCAAATTTTACCAAAGATTCTAATGCAGCAAAGATGGACAATGCGGTTAATGCACTGCATATTTTGAAAAGCGCAGTATCTGTGTGATTTGTGCCAGCACTTAGAGTTTGTAAACAATTGGAAATGAAGCCCATTCTGTTCAAATGTTTATTTATTCATGTCATTTCGATTACAGTATGTATGTATGTATGTAAAGGCATAGCTTCAGTTGCTTATATGCGCTTTGTTATGTAGGCAATATAAACCCATTTATTTTAAAATGTTTTGATACTTATTTTCATTGTTTTAGTTGTACAGTTTTGTGCACACAGTTCATTAAGGAAACAAGTCTATCTTTCTTTCTTTTTTAAAGCCACTTGTCTTGATCACAGTCCATATAATATATACACATTTGATTCCTTCACAGTGGTTTCCACACAGGTCACACAGTGTTTGATTTGAGAAAATGCTTAGAAAACTAGAACGGTGAGGTGTTTTTTCTTTGTACAATGCCCCCTTTTCTACATATTTTGATGAGTTTATTTAAGTTAAATTTGAGTTTTCACTTGCATGTAAACCTAAAAAAAGGCATAAGTAACCCACAGTAATGATATTACTTTATGAAAATGTGTCTTTTGCCACTTTGTTTATTGTGCAGAAAACACAATGCCAGGGATTAAAAAAAAAGTGTTTCTGCCTGAAGTTTTTTTCTGGAATAGATCATGTTTAATTAATCTGCACAGAAACAACACAACAGAGAAGCACACAGAATATATTATTGTAGGATAAGTAATACACACATATATATATACAGCTCTGGAAAAAATTAAGAGACCACTGCAAAATTATCAGTTTCTCTGGTTTTAGTATTTATAGGTATGTGTTTGGGTAAAATGAACATTTTTGTTTTATTCTATAAACTACTGACAACATTTCTCCCAAATTCCAAATAAAAATATTGTCATTTAGAGCATTTATTTGCAGAAAATGACAACTGGTCAAAATAACAAAAAAGATGCAGTGTTGTCAGACCTCGAATAATGCAAAGAAAATAAGTTCATATTCATTTTTAAACAACACAATACTAATGTTTTAACTTAGGAAGAGTTCAGAAATCAATATTTGGTGGAATAACCCTGATTTTCAAGCACAGCTTTCATGCGTCTAGGCATGCTCTCCACCAGTCTTTCACATTGATGTTGGGTGACTTTATGCCACTCCTGGCGCAAAAATTCAAGCAGCTCGGCTTTGTTTGATGGCTTGTGACCATCCATCTTCCTGTTGATCGCAAGTTTTCTTCCAGGACAACCTTGTACTTGACTTGATTCATGCCAAAGCTGCCCGATTCCAGCCTTGCTGAAGCACCCCCAGATCATCACCGATCCTCCACCACATTTCACAGTGGGTGCGAGACACTGTGGCTTGTAGGCCTCTCCAGGTCTCTGTCTAACCATTAGATGACCAAGTGTTGGGCAAAGCTGAAAATTGGACTCATCTTGGGGTGCTTCAGCAAGGCTGGAATCGGGCAGATTTGTCTTTGTGAAGGACGCATGAATCAAGCCAAGTATAAGGTTGTCCTGGAAGAAAACTAGCTTCCTTCTGCTCTGACAATGTTCCCCAACTCTGAGGATTGGTTTTTCCAGCAGGACAATGCTCCATGCCACACAGCCAGGTCAATCAAGGTGTGGATGGAGGACCACCAGATCAAGACCCTGTCATGGCCAGCCCAATCTCCAGACCTGAACCCCATTGAAAACCTCTGGAATGTGATCAAGAGGAAGATGGATGGTCACAAGCCATCAAACAAAGCCGAGCTGCTTGAATTTTTGCGCCAGGAGTGGCATAAAGTCACCCAACATCAATGTGAAAGACTGGTGGAGAGCATGCCTAGACGCATGAAAGCTGTGCTTGAAAATCAGGGTTATTCCACCAAATATTGATTTCTGAACTCTTCCTAAGTTAAAACATTAGTATTGTGTTGTTTAAAAATGAATATGAACTTATTTTCTTTGCATTATTCGAGGTCTGACAACACTGCATCTTTTTTGTTATTTTGACCAGTTGTCATTTTCTGCAAATAAATGCTCTAAATGACAATATTTTTATTTGGAATTTGGGAGAAATGTTGTCAGTAGTTTATAGAATAAAACAAAAATGTTCATTTTACCCAAACACATACCTATAAATACTAAAACCAGAGAAACTGATAATTTTGCAGTGGTCTCTTAATTTTTTCCAGAGCTGTATATATATATATATATATATATATATATATATATATATATACACACACACAGTATATATACTGTATATATGTTCTAATCCAAGGCTATTATTGTAGCATGGCCAGGTCCTGTTGTAGGTGAGTACCCAGGGTCTGGAAAGTATGGGGATGATTGCTTAGACTACAATGGAGATTAAAATGGACAAATCATATGCATCATTTTTTTAAGAGTAGTGCCTGTTACATAATACATTTGAGGGGTATTTTAGCCCCTATTGTGCATTGTTTGACTTAGACCTTTTTGTATACTTTTTTCATAGCACAGTGGAGTTTTTTTATAACATCATCCCTTCTTAGGATATCTTGAAACAAAACTCCCTCTCTACAGCAGTTACTGCACAGTGTAATATTACTTAATGCTTGTCATTTGAGGTTTAACTGAAGTGTTATATTACAGTACATGTCTGAGTGATACAAGCAGAGGGGACAAAGCTTGCAGTATTTTCAGCTTCTTTGTTTATGGTGAATTGGTTATATTTTATCAGTTATTTTGTAAGGCTTACTTTGGATTCAGAAATGTATTGTGTACCAACATGTATACATTATGTGTACCAATATGTGTACCAATATGTATACATTCATACATATGTATTTATTCATTGGCACTCAAATTGTCTCAATTTTTAAAATGTTTACACCTGGCGGTGTATATATATTACATTGAATTTCACCCCCGTGTGTATATATATTACATTGAATTTCACCCCCGTGTGTATATATATTACATTGAATTTCACCCCCGTGTGTATATATATATTACAGTGAATTTCACCCCCGTGTGTATATATATTACATTGAATTTCACCCCTGTGTGTATATATATTACATTGAATTTCACCCCCGTGTGTATATATATATTACAGTGAATTTCACCCCCGTGTGTATATATATTACATTGAATTTCACCCCCGTGTGTATATATATTACAGTGAATTTCACCCCTGTGTGTATATATATATTACAGTGAATTTCACCCCTGTGTGTATATATATTATATTGAATTTCACCCCTGTGTGTATATATATTATATTGAATTTCACCCCTGTGTGTATATATATTATATTGAATTTCACCCGTGTGTGTATATATATTATATTGAATTTCACCCGTGTGTGTATATATATTATATTGAATTTCACCCGTGTGTGTATATATATTACATTGAATTTCACCCCTGTGTGTATATATATATTACAGTGAATTTAATTTTGATTCACCAGACCACCGGATTTAGCACTTTATATATATATATATATATATATATATATATATATATATATATATATATATATATATATACATACAGTATATATAACACATTGATTTGTCCTATGCTGCTGTTGCTGATGCCGTTTAACTAAAGGCACTTGTGAATTAGGCTTCCTCACTGTGGGCATGACCTCCAAGAGTGCGCTGAATACATAAAGAATTGCAGTATATCCGATTGTAATTCAGGAGGTCCCCCGGTGTTTGACCTTGTGATGTGGCACCAGAACTCACTCTTAGGGAGGTGCGCCCCTCGCTGTGCATTGCAATGAATATGCCTGTCTACCAACCTCTTCCTTTTAAATGACACGACCAGGTTAATAATAAGGAGAAAAATGCCTTTGCTTTGAGTCCTTCGGGGAAAAGAGGTTAAAGAAACACTCCCCCTCTATATTCTATTCACAGCGTTTGAAGATAATTGTACAGCATTGCTTTCTGACAGCCACATGTTTTCATACTTAAGTTGCACCTTTTATTATTTTTTTTAAAGGACATAAATCGTTATAAAACCAGTGGGAAATAACTCAGATTAATAACTAATTTGAGGCCCCCAGCTGTACGAATATAAGCACACACTTAAAAAGGTGTAGAGTGGCTGTACGCACACTTTGCATTATGACTATTGATTCACAAGGTTATCTGAATATGATGTTATTATGTTACCTTGTCTCCCGGTGTGCATTGTGTGGAGCTGTGTTACCTTGCCTCCCGGTGTGTATTGTGTGTATTGTGTGGAGCTGTGTTACCTTGCCTCCCGGTGTGTATTGTGTGTATTGTGTGGAGCTGTGTTACCTTGCCTCCCGGTGTGTATTGTGTGTATTGTGTGGAGCTGTGTTACCTTGCCTCCCGGTGTGTATTGTGTGCATTGTGTGGAGCTGTGTTACCTTGCCTCCCGGTGTGTATTGTGTGTATTGTGTGGAGCTGTGTTACCTTGCCTCCCGGTGTGTATTGTGTGTATTGTGTGGAGCTGTGTTACCTTGCCTCCCAGTGTGTATTGTGTGCATTGTGTGGAGCTGTGTTACCTTGCCTCCCGGTGTGTATTGTGTGCATTGTGTGGAGCTGTATTACCTTGCCTCCCGGTGTGTATTGTGTGTATTGTGTGGAGCTGTGTTACCTTGCCTCCCGGTGTGTATTGTGTGTATTGTGTGGAGCTGTGTTACCTTGCCTCCCGGTGTGTATTGTGTGCATTGTGTGGAGCTGTGTTACCTTGCCTCCCGGTGTGTATTGTGTGCATTGTGTGGAGCTGTGTTACCTTGCCTCCCGGTGTGTATTGTGTGTATTGTGTGGAGCTGTGTTACCTTGCCTCCCGGTGTGTATTGTGTGTATTGTGTGGAGCTGTGTTACCTTGCCTCCCGGTGTGTATTGTGTGCATTGTGTGGAGCTGTGTTACCTTGCCTCCCGGTGTGTATTGTGTGTATTGTGTGGAGCTGTGTTACCTTGCCTCCCGGTGTGTATTGTATGTATTGTGTGGAGCTGTGTTACCTTGCCTCCCAGTGTGTATTGTGTGCATTGTGTGGAGCTGTGTTACCTTGCCTCCCGGTGTGTATTGTGTGCATTGTGTGGAGCTGTATTACCTTGCCTCCTGGTGTGTATTGTGTGTATTGTGTGGAGCTGTGTTACCTTGCCTCCCGGTGTGTATTGTGTGTATTGTGTGGAGCTGTGTTACCTTGCCTCCCGGTGTGTATTGTATGTATTGTGTGGAGCTGTGTTACCTTGCCTCCCGGTGTGTATTGTGTGTATTGTGTGGAGCTGTGTTACCTTGCCTCCCGGTGTGTATTGTGTGCATTGTGTGGAGCTGTGTTACCTTGCCTCCCGGTGTGTATTGTGTGCATTGTGTGGAGCTGTGTTACCTTGCCTCCCGGTGTGTATTGTGTGTATTGTGTGGAGCTGTGTTACCTTGCCTCCCGGTGTGTATTGTGTGTATTGTGTGGAGCTGTGCTACCTTGTCTCCCGGTGTGTATTGTGTGTATTGTGTGGAGCTGTGTTACCTTGCCTCCCGGTGTGTATTGTGTGTATTGTGTGGAGCTGTGTTACCTTGCCTCCCGGTGTGTATTGTGTGTATTGTGTGGAGCTGTGTTACCTTGCCTCCCGGTGTGTATTGTGTGCCCTCCTATATCTCACAACCCTTGGGCATGAAGCACTTTGCATGTGATAAGAGGTAGGTGACCATGAAGGTGATTCAAAGCACTAGCTGAATTTATATGCTCTACCCTTGGAAACAAATGTTGTGGAATGATAGGCAATTTAACATTATACCCCAAAATTCCAATAATTCTCTCTGTTTTGGAAAGTTATTAATAATAATAATAATAATAATAACAATAATAATAATTAAAATACACACAAGGGGTGGGTACTCTGTGACACACTTTTCCATGCTCTATCCTTCTACTTTGTAAAAACATGTGTACTTACACATACAATGAAATTATGCATAGTGCAATGTACTTAATGAGTAAATCTTTTTACACAATATATTTAAGTACACAATTGTATCAGAAAAGAGTTAGGGTTAGAGGGTGTTAGGGTTATATTGTGCAGAAAATGTACACATTAAGTAGATTGTAACTATGTACTATAAAAACATTGTAATTATGTGTAGCACACATGTATTTACTACGTAACTACTATGTAAATAAACAGTAATTAGAGACACAATGTAAAGTGTTACCAGAAAATCTTACTGAATGCAGTTGTACCCACAATAATTCAGATGAACAATCCCTTTCAGAGGCTCATGTTTTCTCATCAGGCATTGATAAAGGTTCTGCTTCAGCTACAGAAGTCTGTCTACCTCTTGAAGAGCAATGGATGTACTGTCTCCCAGAGCAGTGATGTTGTGACTGAAGTGTGTGGATCAAATAGGAACCTCAGAAGGAGAGTCAGTCACCTGGGATGGAAATGAATGAAAAGGTTGGAATCAAAGAGTTATTTTTCCATCTTGAAACTCTGATACGCTTGGTTCAAGTGAGAGAGGTGCAGTTCAGATGAGCTCGAATGACTGAAGTTTGTGAAATGCAAACTAAACTTCTAACCTCCAGAGATAAGGTTAAAGAAAGATTCATCCCTGTGACAGGGATGGCTGTGTGGTGACGTCAGTACAGGAACTGAAAACAGAGGTAGGAACTCAGGTGCAAAGCGCACTGCGGCGCTATTTTCATTCAAACATAAATAAATAAAATTTTTGAACACAAAAACAGAGCAAAATAAAGTTTTAAACAAAACAAAATCACGAACACTAAAACAATACAGGTCAGGCTGGGCAGTTGCCTTCACTGATCCTTATTTTTACTTTTGTTTTAGTTTCGTTTTCCTCTTTCTCTCTCGCTCTCTCGTTCTCTCCTCCGAACACCCACCCAGAGCGCAGAAAATTGCAGGCTTTTATACTGGTGACCATCTCCCGATTAGCTACAAATGAATCAATTTATTAACTTGAAAGATGGTCACCTCCTACACAGGGATTTGTGTGGAAGGGGCTTCCCCATCTACGCTGCCAAACAAAAACAGAACATCATATTTTAAATAAATAAAAAATACATTCAAATCAAACAATAACAAAACACATGGCTTATCGCCATCATATTTACAACACATAAATAATAATATTAATAATAATACTAATAATAATAATAATACTAATAAAACAAATCCATTTGAAATCAGCAGGGCTTTTGCCTTGCCCCCTTTAGTCGTGTGAAGGGCTCTCTCCTGCTGCCCTGCCACAATCCCCAGTAAAGCTAGACAGTTTTGGGCACAGTGTTTCAAATATCAACTTGTCCGCCATAAATACCATGTTAAAAGCACAGACTCATATAAAGAACTTACACATTAATATGACATGGGCGTTTGTCAGTTGACTTTTTACATACTTTTTACACTTAATACTAAGTATTTTAACCATCCACATACAGGTAAAAAATACAAAATACAAGGTTTCATCAAATGCAATAAAACTCATGTCATTTACATGCTTAATTGCCCTTGTGGCTTAGTATACATCGGTCAAACAAAACGACATTTAAAAACAAAGATAGCGGAACATAAGGCAGCTATTCGCAATAATAACTTAGACTATGCAACTGCTAGAGATTATCAAACAATGAAACATGGTTCAGTTTCAAGCCTTATATTTGTCGGTTTAGAAAAGGTGTCAATACCAGAGAGAAATATAGTAAAGTTACTATTAAAAAGAGAAGCCTATTGGATAGTTACTTTAAAAACAATGGAACCGCATGGCCTCAATGAGAATGTAGATCTAAGTCCATTCTTGTAAATGTTGGAATTGGTATCATGATTATGAATGTAATTGGAATGTTTTTGATATATGTGAGTGGTTGCCTTCTACTTAATTGCTGTTTGATTTTAATTGAAAAAATATAGTCTATTCATCTATCAATTAAATGAAGAGATGAAATAAGTATTAACAAAGTGTTACATGAAGATTTAAACTTGCCATTAATCTGTTAATTTATATTATAATTGAATGTAATTAACGATGACCTGTATAAAGAGATCATGTATTCACCGCCTGACGAAGACTCGCTCGAGTCGAAACACGCCATGAACGTGGACTTTTAAATCTCCTGTTTGTTTCAATAAAATGAAAAGAATCTTTAATCTTTGAGTTAGTGTGTATCATTAAGGAACATTACGGAGTGTGCGTCCTTAGCTGTCTCTCTATTATCCTGAACCATGGGAAAGTGAAGTTTGAAGGACCATTCCCTACTTATTGGCATAAGTTAAGAGACAATCCCATGTACCATAGACTAGATATTTGTACTCTGTAGCAACACATAGCATGGCTGTTTGACTAACTGGTTAATTGGCACGAGTGAGTCACCAGCAGTGTGTTTACCTGCCACAACCCCCAGGTTTGGCAGAACAGCATCATTGTGACCTTTGGTCCCTCAGTGCTGCATGTGTCTGCCAGCCCGAGGGGCTGTGCTGGGCTGTAAACAGCCAATGACTCTGCTGAACAAGCTGGTTGGGGGGAAGCAGAAAGGATAAATGAGGAAACAAAGTGTCTGATTAAAGGTGTAGTTCCTAAAAATCCTTTTCCTTATCATTTATGCTGGCACCATTTTCACAGCTCCAATTATTTATCATTGCACTGTTAAACATTGCTATTTGAAAAGAGTATATGAAAACAAGTTACAAGACAAAAACCAAAGTATGTCATGCTTTTGAAAGTTGCATGCATTCAGTTAGCAATAGGGTCATGATTAGAAGCAGTACTGGTAGTTTACTGTATCAGGAAGGGAAGATCAATCGAGCAGACAAGGTCACCACCATGTATTCTTCAAGGGAAAATGGAAACGGTCAAGGTTATATAATGGACCTTCTTAGCCCTTGCATCACTGGGAGGCAGCTTAGATCCTCTAACTCTGGACTGTTAAAATGCATGCTTCCAAAATGTGTTACGCTCGGAGGGCGTAGTTTTAGCTGTGTTGCTTCTTTTCTTTGGAACTCATTACCAACTTTCATTAGAGAATCCACAACAGCAGCCAGGTTTAAAAATACCCTTAAGACGTACTTATTCTCTGCTGTATTATTTAAAGTCCGACTCTGCTGCAGTCTACACTGTTTATTATAATATATTGTACTTTTATGATGATTGGTTTTATTTTCATATTTACCTATTTTATTGTATTTTATTTATTTATGTATTTATATAATTTTTTAACTGATTAATTGTTTTTCTTTGTGTTTTTGTAATGTTGGTTTATGTTTGATTGTTTTGTTTTGAGACATCTAGGTGTGAAAGTCCCTATAATAAATTAAAGTTATTATTATTATTATTATTATTATTATTATTATTATTATTATTATTATTATTATTATTATTATTATTTTAATAAAAATAAAATACACCAATGGCTCACTAGAATACAGAGCTTTTGTTCCAGCTAACTTAAATGCTTTCATTGAACGTGGTTGAAAGGATGCCTGAGACACCATTGAGTACCAATGCATTAGCCTGCATTTAGAGAGGTGTGCTAATCAAGGACCATGTCATTACCTCTGGTATGGCCAGGACACTGGAAGCAAGGTGGGAGTGAGGTCTCATCCCTAGCAGGTGACTGAATGAATCCAATCCCGTTACATTGGACACTAACCATGTACTGCAGCTGATCTTTAACAGGGTCAGTCTTATAATTAAGGAACCAGCTGGATCAAAGAACCAAGTCGGCTGTTATTATTACTTAATAAAATGATGACATCAAAGAGAGTCATTTTAAAACATGATCATTCTGTAGGAAATTCAATCTGATTTCATGCAATTCCCCCCAGTTTCTTTTCTCCATTGACAGGAACCCTCTGCCCCTGCTTGCAGGGGTTATAACAGTAAAAATCTATCAATGGAAATGATGAAGAATTTTAACAGGAATCAAACATTATGTAGTTATTATTTGTAAAAAAAGTCAAGGGAGATAGATCCTCTTCAGTAAGATTTCTGGCATCAAAAATAATTTCCATATCGGGTAGCTACTGTTTAGTCATAGCTGCAGTTCTGTTTATTAGTTTTCTTTTTTTTTTTTTTTTTACAAAAACTGTAATAATAGTTCAATTAGTTAGCACTGTCAGAAGGGTGTTGAAGATGACTGTGTTTCAATGTAGCACATAGGGAATCACTTGGGTATTCAGCAGCAGCTCTTAAGTGCCGTTAACAGGTTCCTCAGTTCTTCTCTTCTGGAAAAATCAGACCGCACTGAAGCAACGTGTTTCTCGCAATTTTTTTTTTACCCTAATAAATTCCAGACATACAAAAACAGCAACACACTGCGAACCAGACGGAAAACAGGTGGAGCGCAGCAAGGGCTTTAACAGCAGATCCATTGAAGGCTTCAACATGAAAAACAAGAAGAGAGACAGAGCGACAGAAAAAAACTACTCAGCCATGGTTCCTTCCCTTATTTTCTTGAAGGAATTTCTCAGTAAATAATTGACTTCTGCTGACGGCAAATGTCTATTTTTTTATTCTGCTAGTTACGTTGCACAGGGTGTTTTCTTTTTTTAACATATGCTTTATAAATATGCTCCTGTGAATAAGTTAATGGGTCTACATGCTGACTGCTCGATTATTAACATCACCCCCCACCCCCCTCCACCTAACCCCCTCCCCACCAACAATTCCCCTTCATAACATTGCTGCTACCTCTTGGACACGGTCATGCACATCAGCAAATGAGCTGAGGGAGTCTGGGGTTTGACAATCCATCACTAGCAGTGAGAGAGAGAGAGGGAGAGGAATAGCACTGAGGCCGCTCCAATTACAGAACATTCACTCACTCTCCCTCTCTCGCTCTCTCTGTGATCCCACCTATGGGTCTACTTAGCTAAGGACAGGGAATGGGCATTCCACAAATAAGGTAGGCCTTGCTTTATTACCTCCCCTTGAGCGGAGTTAATGCTTTCACTCTAGGAAAAAAAAAAAAAAAAAACTTTTATTAAACACCATTTGTATTCACAGATGCAGATATAAAAAGGTTGAAAATAAGCGGGAGGAAGAAGAGGGGATGTTCTGCATCAAAAAAACTGAAGCCATAGTAGTAGTACAGTATTTCATGTTAGATTTCCAAATGTCCCTGTGACGGGGTACTGCCCCGTCTTTATGATCAATGTTGGGACTGGCAGGGAGGGGGTTAAAACTCCTCCCTGCCAGAAAAACATGTGAGAATGTGGCTGGAGCCCTAATTGACTAATCAGTAATTATTGAATAATTGGGCTCCAGCCACAGGGGATAAAAGCCAGGGGAGAGGCCCTGGCTAGGAGAGAGAGTTGGAGAGAGTAGGAGAAAGAGAGTTCCAGAAGCAAGAGTGTGTTTGTATGTGGTGTTTTTCTGTTCCAGTGAAGGCAAGGCCCAGCCTGGAAACTTTATTTTGTAAGTTTTTGTTTTGTGTTTGTATTTTGTGTTTGAAATCTTTTTGTTTGGCCCTTGTGCCTATTTATTTGATTATTTTTGTTTATTAAAAACTTTATTTTTGAACTTTAAAACTGTCTCTGAGTCTCAAACCTCGGTCCATCCTGTCACATTTGGTGTCAGAAACGGGAGAGCGCCACCTGGAGGCTCAGAGCAGTAATTTTTTTTTTTTTTTGAAAATGGGGAAGAGCAGACAGCGGCAAAGGCAGGAGAAGCAGCAGCCGAAGAAATGTAGGCTGCTGCAACAACAGCCACCCCAGCTGGAGGACCCAGCCAGTCTTTTCCCCTGGTGCTCTTGGTGCGGGAAGGTGGATCACCGGTGGAGGTCCTGTCCAGATGGGCTACCAGCTGACTGGTGTGGGTACTGTGAAGTGGATGGCCACAACTGGGCAGGATGCCCCCACAATCGGGACCAGGAGCAGCTGCAAACCCCGTCCTCGGCAGCCACCCCACCACTTCCTACATCACCGCCTTCACCACCATCCCAGGAAATATGGGACTGGTTGATGCACCCTGAGGCGGACCTCTTCCACGACCTCCCCATAGTTATCAACACGCTGTGGCGTAGAGATGGGGGGAGGTGGGAAAAGTGGGAGGAACAGCATCACCCGACGTCCTTCGCAGAGCTGGCCCTGATGGTCGTTAATTACCTGGCGGTAGATATGGGAGACGCCCCAATCATTCCAATAAAGAAGGTGGAGCTGTCGTCCCGAGAGCCAGAGAGGGGTGAGCCATCGTCCCGAGAGCCAGAGAGGGGTGAGCTGTCGTCCCGAGAGCCAGAGAGGGGTGAGCTGTCGTCCCGAGAGCCAGAGAGGGGTGAGCTGTCGTCCCGAGAGCCAGAGAGGGGTGAGCTGTCGTCCCGAGAGCCAGAGAGGGGTGAGCTGTCGTCCCGAGAGCCAGAGAGGGGTGAGCTGTCGTCCCGAGAGCCAGAGAGGGGTGAGCTGTCGTCCCGAGAGCCAGAGAGGGGTGAGCTGTCGTCCCGAGAGCCAGAGAGGGGTGAGCTGTCGTCCCGAGAGCCAGAGAGGGGTGAGCTGTCGTCCCGAGAGCCAGAGAGGGGTGAGCTGTCGTCCCGAGAGCCAGAGAGGGGTGAGCTGTCGTCCCGAGAGCCAGAGAGGGGTGAGTTGTCGTCCCGAGAGCCAGAGAGGGGTGAGCCGCCGTCCCGAGAGCCAGAAGGGGAGGAGCCGCCGTCCCGAGAGCCAGAAGGGGAGGAGCCGCCGTCCCGAGAGCCAGAAGGGGAGGAGCTGCCGTCCCGAGAGCCAGAAGGGGAGGAGCTGCCGTCCCGAGAGCCAGAGAGGGGAGAGCCGTCGTCCCGAGAGCCAGAAGGGGAGGAGCCGCCGTCCCGAGAGCCAGAAGGGGAGGAGCTGCCGTCCCGAGAGCCAGAATGGGGGCCGCTGCCGTCGCCCAGGGAGGGGGAGCCGTCGCCCAGAGAGGGGGAGCCCGAGGGTCCGCTGCTGCTGCCGTCGCCTCCCGAGGGTCCGCTGCTGCTGCCGTCGCCTCCCGAGGGTCCGCTGCTGCTGCCGTCGCCTCCCGAGGGTCCGCTGCTGCTGCCGTCGCCTCACGAGGGTCCGCTGTTGCTGCCGTCGCCTGGGGTTGCCAGGGATCCTGCTTCGCCTGGGGTCGCTACACTATGGCCGGAGCCCCACGGAGGGGAGTTGCTGGCCATGAAGAGGGGGAGGGAGGTCAGGAGACCAGCTCCCCCAGCTGCACTTTCGCGGCAAGATAGTGTGTGGCCGGAGCCCCGGAAGAGGGAGCTGCTGGCCACGAAGAATTGGGTGGTGCCAGACGTCCCACCATGGCCACCCCCATGGACACTGTTCTTCCCCCTCTTCCGGGACTGAGACTGAGGGGGGAGGTGGCCATTTAGGCCATGTTGTGCTTGGCACAAGGGGGGGGATATGTGACGGGGTACTGCCCCGTCTTTATGATCAATGTTGGGACTGGCAGGGAGGGGGTTAAAACTCCTCCCTGCCAGAAAAACATGTGAGAATGTGGCTGGAGCCCTAATTGACTAATCAGTAATTATTGAATAATTGGGCTCCAGCCACAGGGGATAAAAGCCAGGGGAGAGGCCCTGGCTAGGAGAGAGAGTTGGAGAGAGTAGGAGAAAGAGAGTTCCAGAAGCAAGAGTGTGTTTGTATGTGGTGTTTTTCTGTTCCAGTGAAGGCAAGGCCCAGCCTGGAAACTTTATTTTGTAAGTTTTTGTTTTGTGTTTGTATTTTGTGTTTGAAATCTTTTTGTTTGGCCCTTGTGCCTATTTATTTGATTATTTTTGTTTATTAAAAACTTTATTTTTGAACTTTAAAACTGTCTCTGAGTCTCAAACCTCGGTCCATCCTGTCACAGTCCCATTTTTCAATTTTTGGCAGTTTTTCGTTAAGTATCTGGAAAACTACAAAGGGGTGTGTAATTCAATATGTTAACGTAACATTATTCAGCAGGTTTCATTGGACTTTTTTGCTCCAACGCTAGGTCCACATCTCGGTCCCAGAATTTCGAGATATCGAGCGGAGCTAAAGTAGCTTCAGCACTGGGGGCAGTTTTTAAACGTTAGTTTATTAACGTTTGCTTTTCTTTTACTTATTCAGTTCATTTCATATGTTGATGCATGGTCGTCATGACAAGTAATACATATGTATTTATTTTTTTATACATATTGTCTGGTGGCTAACTCCGTCTTAGACGACGTGACAAGATTTTTAAGTCCTTAAACTGGGACAGTATGGAAATATTGTGAATAACTCCCAACTTCCAAGCCACGGGGAAGCTCTCTGGTTTTTATTTTCACTTTGGCAGTGTTTGATCAAATATCATATTGAAAGTGAATACAGAGACTCATGATGATATTCAGAGTGGAGTCTTTTACTTTCAAAAACTTTTTTTGTGAATTATCTTATTGTCTTTGTAATTTCATTTCTACACAACAAGTGTAGTTATTACATTACACAGTATGAATTCAATAATATTAAATTCCAAGATTCTATTTTATTTGCGATTACTGCTGCAAATCTAGTCCCTTTTCTGCCTGAGAAACTGCATCTTTCCACTTTCCATCTTTCTCTCTCTTTATCTCTCTTTATCTCTTTGCTATCCTCCAATGTCCAATCTGCAAACCAGGCCCTTCCTGTATAAACACATTACATCATTACATATCTCAATATTTCGATTTATTAAATGGTTACTTTATATCATCTGTTTTTCCCCCTTTAACATGCTGTAAGCTGATGGGCATCACTTAAAACAGAAAGGAACCTGTTCAAAACTTGTTAATTGCATGATGACATTTCCTGCCTAGTACCAATCAATGAATATGAGAAAGTGTCTTCAGACAATCTAAATTAGATAACCACATTTTATGAAGGCTAATCTCTTTGCTGATCTTTGCTGTTTCTTTTTTTGAGTCAACAGTATAAGCTGAGACATGGATCAAGGTGTAATAAGATTACATCATATTCCTTTTGTGATCAAATGAAATATTGTCACGTCTTTATTTACAAAAGGAATACTATTTAATCCTCCTTAATATAAACATAAGCATTAGCCTATGCAAAATGCACAGATACGTTTTCAGATTGTCAGGAGGCACTTTCTCATTATCTTTGATTGGTACTGAAAAATGTATAATTGATTGGTACTGAAAAACTGCAGACACAAGGCAGGAAATGTCATCATACAATTAACACGTTTTTAACAGGTTCCTTTCTGTTTTAAGTGATACCTGTCGGCTTAAAACGCGTTCAAAAGGAAAACTATTTGGAGAAACGTAAAGAGATATAGCCCACCCCCAGCCTCCCAGTAATTCGAGCCCTGACATTTACCTCTTTTGCTGAAGACATGTTTTTATCAATTTGTTGTTTTTCTTCTTAAACTAATAGCTGTGATAAAGTAAAATACTTATAAAATACCTTATATAGCTATCACACGTATGCAACAGATAACATTAATCTTAAATATGAATACTCTATTGTCTATATTTTTCTCTTAAACTTTGCAGGATAAAATATACTTCTATAATACATTTAACACAGAAATACAAATGGGTTGCCAAATTAAAGAGAGATTTATCCTGCCTCTAAGTCAGCTAATTTAGATTATTTTTAAAGAAGAAAGGTAAAATGAAACGAGGATGTGATTCTTTTTTTGTAATTCTTTTAAACAATTTGTATCATATACAGTACTCAACGATCACTGTAAATACTTTTTTTTTAAATAAATTAAATGGGCACCTGGAGGCCTGAAATTATTGTGTTTCATTATTGCTAAAAACAACATAAAATGTAGACTTAAGAAATAAAAAATGTTCTGAAAATATTTCTACAACATGAATTTCACAAATGTAAAAATAATTAATTTATAAATAATGTTGTATTATTCACTAACATACATTTCTTAGAGGGTATTGTGGTGAACTGAAAGTGAATATAGACTTATTTCAAAAGAAAATATGTTTTTAAATACTGTAACAGATTTTACAGCCCCTCCTATTGTTGTGATGGGCTATTTTGATGCACAAAGTGCTCAAACCATAACAAGCTTAAGTTCCCTGCGTTGTAAACATGGCACGGTGATTTGACACAGTTGTCGCCTATAGCTACACACGAAGCAAAACTGTTTGCATGCAGATATACAAATATCATGGATGAAGAGAATAGTTCCAACACAATACAATGGTACCTGTATGAGCCATTATTGTTAGACTACAGTGGTGTAACCTCTTCGGGCAGCGAGAGTGATGATTCAGACGAGGATAGCCGCCAGTTCGTTTCAGCAACATTCAGTGGATAAACCCGCAATTCTCTGTGATTGGTTGCGAATATGAACGTTGACTGCTCAGTAATTCTCCAGATTTGCATGGCGCTGTTCAGCCGCTTTTTAATGCTACTGGTCGTCCAACCTTCCCTTTATTCACATCAAGTGTCACTGTACTGTAATAAGTTATGGTAGTAACACAGCAGCCTGCATGAAAATACAATATTCTGTTACCAGCGCGATGATTCTCTGGGGGGGAAAAAACTGACAAAATGAGCGTCTCCCAAGAAAGGTTCTGGGGACACTGAGACCAGTATTCCAAAAGTGTGACTGTCCCATCCAAAAACGGGGGCCATTCAGCCCATCTTGCTCGTTTGGTTGTTAGTAGCTTATTGATCCCAGAATCTCATCAAGCAGCTTCTTGAAGGATCCCAGGGTGTCAGCTTCAACAACATTACTGGGGAGTTTCATTCTCTGTGAAAAAAAGTGCCTCCTATTTTCTGTTCTGAATGCCCCTTTCTCTAATCTCCATTTGTGACCCATTGTCCTTGTTTATTTTCTCAGCTCGAAAAAGTCCCTTAGGTTGACATTGTCAATACCTTTTAGAATTTTGAATGCTTGAATCAGATCACTGCGTAGTCTTCTTTGTTCAAGACTGAATAGATTCAATTATTTTAGACTGTCTGCATATGACATGCCTTTTAAACCCGGGATAATTCTGGTTGCTCTTCTTTGCACTCTTTCTAGAGCAGCAATATCCTTTTTGTAGCGAGGTGACCAGAACTGAACACAATATTCTAGATGAGGTCTTACTAATGCATTGTAAAGTTTTATCATTACTTCCCTTGATTTAAATTCAACACTTTTCATTATAAATCCGAGCATTTTGTTGGCCTTTTTTATAGCTTCCCCACATTGTCTAGATGAAGACATTTAATAGATTCCTTCTTCAATTTCAGTATTTCCCATATGGTATTTATAATGGAAGATTTTTTTATTGGCTGCATGCAGTACCTTACACTTTTCTCTATTAAATGTCATTTGCCATGTGTCTGCCCAGTTCTGAATGCTGTTTAGATCATTTTGAATGACCTTTGCTGCTGCAACAGTTTGCCACTCCTCCTATTTTTGTGTTGGCTGCAAATTTAACAAGTTTGCTTACTAATTTAACAAGTTGCTTACTAGTAAACGCTAATTTGGTTTACATTACTAGTTTCTGT
This sequence comes from Acipenser ruthenus, assembly GCF_902713425.1. Lineage (NCBI taxonomy): Eukaryota > Metazoa > Chordata > Actinopteri > Acipenseriformes > Acipenseridae > Acipenser > Acipenser ruthenus. Next base: position 3,167,112 of record NC_081191.1, read on the forward strand.
ATTTTATTCATGCATTCTAGTCACATGCAGTGACACCTCATTTATCCACGGATTTCACATGTCCGTGGACCTGTGTCCCCCCAAGCATGTGGGTAAATGGAGTTCCACTGTATTGCGGTACATGTTCACACTGACAGAATAAAAGAACATACTGAAAGTAAGCGACACATTAAACTAAAACAAGAAAGTGAACTGAGAGACAAGCAATCCATTTATGCAGCTTTTACACAAGCTTTAATAAAAGAGCATGCAGAATGACTGTGTTCATGAGTTAGTCAGAGCGCTGTGCTTTGCTGGACAGCCACTGATTATTGCAGAGAGGTATGTATTGGTGACCTAGTGCGACAGTACTGTCTGTCCATCGCTAAAACACTGTCTTTTTTGTTTGTTTTTACTTTTTATTTAAACAGAAAAGGTGATGTCCATCATACCACATTTTTACAATTGTTGTTCCTGTAGTTTTTATCGTCCACCCTTCCTTGTTTTTGTTTTCCTTTTTACAATTCACAATTCTGTAAGTACTACTTACAAATGGACTGCCTACTTGGAAATACCGTTACATACAGTACAGGGGTGTTGTTAATAAACCACAACCAAATCATGCATGTTTACGGCTGTCTTTCAAGGTACCAGGTCTGGGTACAAAGTTGTTATAAACGCCATCCAATTTGCCTAAAATTCTGTACATTTTTCCATTTGTAATCTCAAAGAAAAAGTCAATTTTTCCATAGTATACTGTATATCTCACTTACAATAGCAATCCAATCATCAAGTACTGGAGTTTCCCGTAATAACCATTAACCCGAACCATTTCCCTGTTATGGCTTTCTTACTTGCTGCTAGTATTCCCATCATATATCTATCTTTCTTGTCTATTGATTCGAAAGTGAGGTTTCCTAAGTATATTACTGAGAATTCCAGGGGGAATTCAGTGTGAAGTATTTCTTTTAAAGCATCTCTTATGCCAGTACCCCTGTAGGTTCGGGCAAGACCAGAACATGTGAGGATGGTTTGCTTCCTGGTTCCCACATTCTCTCCAGCACTGTGTCATTACTCCAGTTTGTTTCATCTTTAGTTTCGGGGTAATAAAGAAGCAAACCAAATTCTTCCAGCAAAATTCTCTCCCAGCTGGTGAGCTAGTGGAATCCCATTGGAATCTGCACATATTCCTCCATTGTTCCTCTGAGATATTACGAGATTTTTTCCTTTCAACAGAAACGATAATTTGAATTATTTCATTAGCAATTCATTTCTTCCTATCCGGTCTTATTAGTTTAGAAAAGCACTGGCGCAGTGGAAAACCTGGATTAGTCTAGCTTTGTCAAGCAGGATGTCTGTCACAAAATGTGCTGCCCTGGTTGCAACAGGATTTCAGATGAATGGTACAACGTTCAGAGGGAGCACGAAGCCACTGCACAGCACACCAGGGGAGACAAGGTTTGATACAGCAGAGTTGCATCAAACTAGGACCCGTTCACACTACTGTGCTGACCCAGGACCGCCACATATTTAGGTCTGCAACACCGTTCACTTTTGCGGATTATGGTGCTTGCACGTTCACATATGTGACTGAAAAGCAGGCCTAAAATGTGGCAAATTGCTTTTTTAAAATTAATTTATTTATTTACTTTATGGAACGATAGCCTGCACTCAGAATGGAAGAGCTACCAGGATGTGCAATAATGCAATTGATCTGTAGCAGATGTTTCTTATTAATATATCTTTTTTCAATGAAGCACTGTAGTAATTTTATAGTATATATTTTAAAAATATATATATATATATTTATATATTATTGACTATTTTGACTTAATGTTATGGTGCATCACCGATCTTAATATTTTTGGATGAGAACAGTATGTGTGTAAAAGCAAGCAGCTAAAAGAAATGATCAGCATGTAAAGACGCACACTTCCATAGCTATGTATATCGTTGCGTGCAAAAAAACAATGGTGGCTGAATGTCAAGTCGCTGCATTATTGATCATTATTGAGACCCACAATCCTGCAGTTTTTATATTTATCACTTAGTTACTAAATAACAGGAAAAAAATGTAATTGTAACAAATTAATCTTAATTATGAATGCACTGCAGCTCGTATATTATGTGAAAGAAACATCCTGAATGTTAACCCGCTAGATTTTTTTTAAAATTTAATATTTTTATAATTAAAGTTGTATGATGTAAAAATAATTACCATTCAATATTGATCCACTGCCGTCTTGGCTAGCAGAGCATTCAGCTTTCACATGCGTGGGAGTATGGGAGTACTGAGCGACATACCCAGACTGGTCATGTGATATGAAAAGGCGGCCCTAAGTCTGCTTTGCGTTCATATATATATAAATGCTGGCCCTGGTCCTGGATTGCAGGCCCAGGAACACATCGAAACGGTGGCTTAAATCTAGGCCGGCCCTGGGCTCCCTTTTCTTTTTTGGAGCGTTGTCACAAAGACGGCCGGAGTGGGTGGCGTCAGACCAGATCCAGGAAATAAAACAACAGAGACTTGGGGTTTTGGTGAAGCTGAGTGCGTGATCGCGCTCAGCATTTAATAATTAATTGACAGAACAGAAAATAAAAGGTTTGAACACAAAACAGGACACGGCACTTACGCCAAAATAAACAGATAAACAAAACGAACAGACACTGACACACAGGGACGAACACTAAACAAACACGTACCACGTAGCAATTCGCTTACTTTTTACTTTATCTCCTCACTCTCCCGTTCCTTCGCCCTGAACACACAACCCCGAGTGAAAGAAATGTGCATCTATATGTACTGTTGTGCTGGGATTCAATTACTAATTAATTATTCACTTGAATCCCAGCACGTGAATTAATTCTGTGCAACCCCGTGCTCACATACTATACTTTAAATGCACGTGCAGTGATGTGCAATCCCGTGCCTAAATACAAATATACAATTTAAATCACACGTGAAACACAGACCCGTTTATATCCCATGTACCAATCTCTATACACCAACATTAACACACACAACATACACCATATAACACACACATGCACACAGGGGCGGGGCACATTGCCACAAGTGTTCACATACTGTAGGAGAAAAGGAGGCCTTAACACTAGAACTGCCACATGGGTCACTTTGACCCATACATTTTTAAACTGCTTCGTTATGAAAATGAAACTACTAAATGAAAATACTAGTTTTATTCATGAACATATCTAACATATCACCTCACCGCTTCCACCCTTTGAAGCGTGTGCCGTCAGCCGACCGCTTTTTTTTCACACTGCAGACTTACCGTGCAGCCACCTCAGAGCTACAGCGTCGGAGGACATCGCAGCTCTGGGCAGCGTACAGGCAAGCCCGCAGGTGCCCTGCTAGACTACAGGGGTTGCTGGTGCGCGGTGAGACGAGGACATCCTGGCCGACCTAAACCCTCCCCCACTCCCCCTGGGCGACGCTCGGCCAATTGCGCGCCACCCACCTGGGAGCTCCCGTCTATGGTCGGCAATGGAAAATGCATTTTTTTAAAGCATTAAAATGATACTTGAAGCTATGTACTCTAATAAAGTAAGAAAAAAATCGATCCCTGTGGTATTTTTGTGTATTTACACCATGGGTAAACCAAATACAGTACAAGTGAATATTTATGAAACCTATCGAAAAAATAAACAGTGCTGTAATTATCTCCTAGATTCCCTCTGTACTTTTAACATTGCCTGTAAATTAAAACAGTTAGTATATTCAGCAAGAAAACCTCTAATGAATATCAATGCACACAGGGCTTACAAATATGTCATCTTTAGTATCCAAACTGGAAATACAAGACACACAATTAAATAACGGACTGTATAGAGTACTTACATTTTACATCTACTTAATTAAGTTTTAAAACCTTGTTGACCAGACATATTATTAATCTTCCAAGCTCGCTTGGGAAGCCTTTGTTATTGTTAAGATTTTTTTTTTTTATTGGCATTTTTCCTCCCAAAACTTTAAACAGCTCCTGTTCGCACACGGTGTAACCAATCAACATGAAACTTGGCAGGTATCATCCCGTGTAGATTACAGTTCAGATGCAACCTTTTAAAATCTTCTTCAGAAGTTGCTGCGATCAATTTTACTATCAAAATGGCTGCCACCAAATTAGCCAAAACACGCCCAAAACATCAAACTGCTTCTGTTTGCAAACCGTTTAACCAACTAACTCCTAACTTGGTAGGCATCATCTTGGGGACAATGGAATTCAAATATGGCAAAATGGTGTTCTTTTGTAAAACAAGATGGTCGCCAGACCTACGTTTCGTTCTTAAATTTAAAACCGCTTCAGTTGAACACGGTTTAGTTGATTAACTCCAAAGATGACAAGCATCATCCCTGTGTCAATACAATTGACTTTTTCAAAAATGGTGTTTGTGCGTAAACCAATATGGCCTCCTGACGCATTTCTTTAAAAACCTTTCAAAATCTTCAGTCAAATGTAAAACTAGCTTATAACTACTTACAAAGTACAGATAGGTTAATGGTTATTATGGTGTTTAAAGTTATAAAGCAACGTGAGATAATGAACTAATGCAGTATTTCCTAACACTGACACATGTATACACACACACACTGACATGCACAAACACACACTGACACGCACACAGATACACACTGACACTGACAGGCACACACAGACACACACTGACACAAACACGTACACTGACACACACACTGACACACACATACACTCACAGATGCACACACACACGCTGACACACGCACCCACACACTCACACATACATGCTGACACACACACACACATACATGCTGACACACACACACACACTGACACCCACACACTCACACAGACACACACACACACACTGACACCCACACACTCACACATACACGCTGACACACACACACACACACACAGGGCACTCGTTTACCAAGGGGTCATGTGTGATGGCATAAAAGGGGATGGAGAATCGTAATCTGTTCCTTCACACTGGTATTTGTAAATAAACTGAGAAGGACTGTGAGATACCCGTTCAGTAGTAAAAAGTACCGTGAGTGTTTTGTTTGTTTTGTCTTGTAATTGTCTTGTCTTGTCTTGCACATTACCAGACAGCTAGCACAGTTCCAGAGCTGTTGACGAGGGCCAGCACTAAGCTGGAACGGCACTTCACCAATAGTTACTAATTAACCTGTATCACCCACCAAGAGCACTACTGCACGCACCCAGGACTGGTGACCGTGTTTGTATTATTGTGGGTCAGATATCGTGTTTATTAGTTGGGACTGCAATCCCGTTATTGTTTACCCCATGTACACATTGTTGTGTATTGCCAGGGGATTATTGTTTAGGTCACCAGACCTGGAATATAAAATAAAGATTCACTTTGACAAACCGGATTACAATCATCTCTGTCTGTTTAATTCCTGCACTGCATCACTCCTGCACCTGTTTCCACTCAGCCACTTTGTCACAGGGCCCTATGCATATTATTGTGATTGGTGATATAGGCATGTTGGTTAATCCAGCCCTGCGTTGTGGACCTATGCCAAGCCATATTTTGGGGGTGACCTACATACTCTAACACAACAACTAGGCTACTCAAGGTATGAAGCTTGTTAAACTATTTATGCCTTTATTGACAGAAATCACATGCGGGTGATAATTAAATCTCACGGTTGTTAATTTAATGATAATTTGAAATTACATTCAAACATCTGTGGGAACATAAAACACAAAATGATGCAATATGGATCACAGACATTAAAAAAAGCTTCAGTCCCAGGCAGTAAAGTACAACAGCATTAGCAAGTGCATAGTATAACATCCACTGAAGTTAATGGGTCAGTTGTTTTGTTAGTTTACCAGAAAGTCCAGCCATTATTAGATATACAATAGCAGCAGAATTATATCTATGTGTTTTTTTTTTCCAAACCTGTTCATAGATCCTTTCTATGGACTAGTAGTAGCATTACATTCAATAGAACAAAACAATCTAGTTTAACAAAAAAGGAAATAGCAGACTGATGCCTGACGTAGGACTAGGGACGGATCTCTTCAAGGAGGTAGAGGGCATGGACCGTTTGGTATTGTCCATTAGCAGGAAGCTGCTTATGTGAAAGACTCAGGTATGCTGTAATTGAGAAAGAAATACCTAGCTGTCATAAAAGAAAAAAATTAACCGAAAGCAAGCTTCTGTGCGCCTCTCTCCGTGTGTGCGTGTGGGCCGGTCCACCCACATGCAGTTTCTGTAACATGTCCCAAACAAACGCCAGCCTTGTGTGGGCTCCAATTCTGCTGGGGGCCCTGCGCACACATTGACACACACACACAGACACAGACACACACACACACAGAGACACACTGACACACACACGCACCCACACAAACACACGCACACACACACAGACAAGGTATTAGTCTCCATTAGGCTCACAAACAAATGCTAATTAATATTTAAAGAAGGGTTTTTGATTTGCCCATACATACACTGCATACACTCTACTGTGACTTTTCTGCTGATCTATGGGGCACTTAGGAACTCAGCCCATGCAATAATTCTCCAGGGAAGCAGGTTTACAATCCTTGCTGAGTAAAAGTGAGATGGAGTGCAGAGAGAAGCCACACCAATCTCCCTATAACTAAAGGCTTGTGTTGTAAATTTACATAAGATACTTAACTGTTTATCAATGGCTTCTACCCCCTGTAATAATGAGCCTTTAAATGCATGGTGTCTTTTACAGAAGATTATTTGCCATGATGTCAATCTTAAAAAAAAAAAGAGTGACGTCAGTCTGTGGAGATATCAAGGATGTTTTAGCAGACTTCAAGAGGTACCTCCTTTTTTACATCTAGGGACATTAAACCTAAGAAGTGTCGTGTATTAGCACTGGAATATATATATATATATATATATATATATATATATATATATATATATACAGCTCTGGAAAAAATTAAGAGACCACTGCAAAATTATCAGTTTCTCTGGTTTTACTATTTATAGGTATGTGTTTGGGTAAAATGAACATTTTTGTTTTATTCTATAAACTACTGACAACATTTCTCCCAAATTCCAAATAAAAATATTGTCATTTAGAGCATTTATTTGCAGAAAATGACAACTGGTCAAAATAACAAAAAAGATGCAGTGTTGTCAGACCTCGAATAATGCAAAGAAAATAAGTTCATATTCATTTTTAAACAACACAATACTAATGTTTTAACTTAGGAAGAGTTCAGAAATCAATATTTGGTGGAATAACCCTGATAACCATGCTCTCCACCAGTCTTTCACATTGATGTTGGGTAACTTTATGCCACTCCTGGCGCAAAAATTCAAGCAGCTCGGCTTTGTTTGATGGCTTGTGACCATCCATCTTCCTATTGATCACATTCCAGAGGTTTTCAATGGAGTTCAGGTCTGGAGACTGGGCTGGCCATGACAGGGTCTTGATCTGGTGGTCCTCCATCCACACCTTGATTGACCTGGCTGTGTGGCATGGAGCATTGTCCTTCTGGAAAAACCAATCCTCAGAGTTGGGGAACATTGTCAGAGCAGAAGGAAGCAAGTTTTCTTCCAGGACAACCTTATACTTGGCTTGATTCATGCCAAAGCTGCCCGATTCCAGCCTTGCTGAAGCACCCCCAGATCATCACCGATACTCCACCACATTTCACAGTGGGTGCGAGACACTGTGGCTTGTAGGCCTCTCCAGGTCTCCGTCTAACCATTAAACAACCAGGTGTTGGGCAAAGCTGAAAATTGGACTCATCTTGGGGTGCTTCAGCAAGGCTGGAATCGGGCAGATTTGTCTTTGTGAAGGACGCATGAATCAAGCCAAGTACAAGGTTGTCCTGGAAGAAAACTTGCTTCCTTCTGCTCTGACAATGTTCCCCAACTCTGAGGATTGGTTTTTCCAGCAGGACAATGCTCCATGCCACACAGCCAGGTCAATCAAGGTGTGGATGGAGGACCACCAGATCAAGACCCTGTCATGGCCAGCCCAGTCTCCAGACCTGAACCCCATTGAAAACCTCTGGAACGTGATCAAGAGGAAGATGGATGGTCACAAGCCATCAAACAAAGCTGAGCTGCTTGAATTTTTGTGCCAGGAGTGGCATAAAGTCACCCAACATCAATGTGAAAGACTGGTGGAGAGCATGCCAAGACGCATGAAAACTGTGCTTGAAAATCAGGGTTATTCCACCAAATATTGATTTCTGAACTCTTCCTAAGTTAAAACATTAGTATTGTGTTGTTTAAAAATGAATATGAACTTATTTTCTTTGCATTATTCGAGGTCTGACAACACTGCATCTTTTTTGTTATTTTGACCAGTTGTCATTTTCTGCAAATAAATGCTCTAAATGACAATATTTTTATTTGGAATTTGGGAGAAATGTTGTCAGTAGTTTATAGAATAAAACAAAAATGTTCATTTACCCAAACACATACCTATAAATAGTAAAACCAGAGAAACTGATAATTTTGCAGTGGTTTCTTAATTTTTTCAAGAGCTGTATATGTATATATGTATATATATATATATATATATATATATATATATATATATATATATATATATATATATATATATATATATATATTATGATGTACAACTTATTCAAAGATGTATGCATTTATTGTTTTAGATGCAGGTTGAGAGTAGTTCATTTTCCGTTGTTCTCGTTACAGTGTGGTTGGATATAACTGGTGACTTCAACACCAGCATCAAAACCCTTGCAGATTCATCATGTCCTGGCTGTTCATGGTAACCCAGCACCTACTGACAGTGCTATGGCAGGTGTTTATAATTCTCTTCTTGACACATCTCTCTTTGCTATACTGTGGTTAAGTGGGCACAAATTCAAGCTGTAAAAATAGTCTAACATTATGGGGTCTTTTCTTGGGCCACAGTATAAAAAAAAAGGTTTTGGATTACTTTAAACCCAGTCGCTATTAACTTGTCACTGGTATCAGCCAAGTGAAAGCGGTCAACTGGAAAAGTCAAATGGAACCCTTGGTAATGAAGGAGTTAAATAAATACTGTATCTTAGAGGTGCCACACTGACTGTAATCTTTCACAACAGGGTGAAGTGATTGGTTGCAAATTGCAGCTTCTATATGCTGGCTTCTTGTCTCTGAATTATTTTTCCATCGTCAAGGGTAACAGGTGAACCTCTGATTGAGGCAGAAGTGTAAGCAGGACTGAGGTTTGCGTTTAGCATCTCAGGGAAATCGATACTCTTAATATCGAAAAGGTCTTGAGGGTTTTTGAGAAGACGTTCTGTCAAGGAAATAATCTGTCTTGGCCAGGAGTAGTAGCTCAGGTGTTTTTTTGTCCATTTTGTCTTGCAGTCAGAGGGGAGATCGCCATATCAGTTAATAACTCTGTCAAGATCTGCTAGCCCAACCTGGCATCTGAAACTTGCACTGTAGGTTTTAATGGTACAGGCTTTTGTGTGTCTAACAGATACACAGGTGGATTTCAACCAGGTTTAGCATGAAATGGGGAGTTTAGTTTTTTTGTTGTTTGTAAGTTGTTACTTAGAAGCCTTAAAACATCCAAATTGATCCTATACAGTATAAAAATGTATCCTATACAGATAAAAATGTATCCTATACATTATAAATACAGTCAAGGCTCAAAGTACCATATAGTCCAAGGGAGTCAAATATATGGCTCATATACAGCTCATTGAGATCCAAAATATGGCTGTCAAGGTCAGAGGTCAAGCCCAGTATCCTGTTTATACAGTCGTTTTATTACTGTGTTTGACAAGAATACAAGACACGTGGTTGTCTTCGGTACCATCAAAATGCAACACCGATATCATGTTAAACACAGACATACTGCAGATGTGTCTTAGTTTAATCTTTTTATTTCAATTGATTGGCCACTATTCAGTCAGATTTTTTTTTTAGTTTTAGTAAACTAAAGCAATGTCTCTTCTTCAATTTGCATGGTTGTTTTAGCCAGCAATGTTTGGTAAACTGTGATACTGCCCGGTTTACAGACTTGGGCCCATAGAGCAAAAACATCAGTCCCTGATTCACAGGAGACATCGATCTCGTCAACAGTGCACTTCCCTTTTTAACAATTATCAGTACGGTTGTGTCTGAGTAAAAACGAATTTATAGAAATGAGCTACAGCATGCCATGTATTCATTATTGCTTACAATTAGTAATATCTTAATGGCTGGAATATACACCTATGCCTAATACAAAGGGCCCAACAGTTTAGGTACTGTTTCCTCAAAGAATGATTAATACTTCCCAAATATCGGTAACCAGGCAGCATTTAAAGGTTAGCTACTGCACGTTGTTAAAATTAGGGGATTCCCGATTTCCTAATTACTCTTCCCTCCCTCTGTAATAAGTAACACTGGATAACAGCTTGGCTCTCTCCCAGACAAGAGAGAGCATTGTTTGTATTGAGTGGAAGAGCTGAGAGGATTGGAAAGCCTGGTGTTTATATATGTATTCTTGGCGTCCTGTTGATCCGATATTCAGTGGCTTCTTTACTTTGGAAAACTACACAGATATGTGTGTTAATTGTATTATAATACAACTTGGCTATAATTATGTTTGAGGAATAATTACTGTATGTGCACATTGTACATGTACAGACATAGGTGAGATCAGAGTCCAAAATGTGGAGGGACAAAACCAATTCACAGCTACTGAAACCTTCATACCCACACATCACCTATGTCTTAAGGCATCTTAAGATGTCTTTAGACATAAAACTGACCATTTCAAGACATCCTAAGACACCTTCAGACACTTTTGCAAGACACCCTTTATTTTTTAACTGCAGTGTGTTACAGTGTCTTAAGTCCTTTATTGAGAACAGTATGAGTGACAGACCATGTCTTGAATACACTCCCAAGCCAGTATGAAGTTTTTAATTTATTGTAGACATCTTGAACGTATGTGTATAGACTTGGTTGAGCAATTAACTGAATGTTACTTTAAAAGTAGCAAACTTTTAGGATAATTTTGCACTTTTTAAATGACTTTTCTATTCTTTTAACACACACTTACCTTGCTTTCACAGTGCCTCTGAATGCTTTCCTGTGTTCTACCATGTTTTCACCATTGTTGAATTAACCTCAACATGCTTTCACTGTGTTTTACTTCTTGTATGTTATTTCCTCACATGCATTCGTCTTGGGACTGGAGCCCCTTGAACGGCGTTGTAACCCATTAAAACCCCAAGGTGTCAGACTCCCACATACAGAAGCCTTGAATTACATTATCCAATCTTGAGATCTAAAATATGACCAAACATTCAAATATCCCCCCAAAATAACTTTAAAAAATGCTTTTAGCGTTCTACAATAAAATGTTTTGGGGGGATAACTGAGCATGCATTCATTAATTTATTACATTAAAAAACATTTGGAGTTCACCCCTCTTCACAGAAGACTTGATGAGTCCACCAGCTTTGACAGATTGAACCATCTTATGTCCTACAAATTGTCTTCATCCCCACCCTTCCTTTCCCACATCCCCACCTCACCCCCTGATCTCCAATCCTTTCCTGAGAATGTAGCTATCCTGAAACGATGCTGTAGTTAATGAACCATTTGTTAATGGTCTTCATTTTTACTCCAGGAACAAGGAGCTGCTCTTTCACCTCTGATGAGGGGTATCTCTTCTTTATGAAGACCTCCTTGTTTCTTGCTAGATAATAAAATCATGATGTATTATTTCCAAAATTAGATTATAAATAACATTTATATACATAGTATAGGTAGGCATGGGATGATCCATACTGAGTTCCCCCCATTTTAAATTTAAATGCTTATATTTTATTATAACCTTAAAATGATTAATGAACTGAAGCAACCTCAAGCAATATTCTTTATACAAACCCACAACACCCCTTCCCTCATATGCTCCCACTGTGAGACATTTGAAATTATTATATTTATTCAAAGCTTACTTTTTTTTTTTACTTGAACAGTAACTATGAAAGGTGAAATTTATTTATAGACAGTCATACCTGAGCTATGAGCAGAAATCCCATGACAGGCACATACACATCTATGACAAGGACAGCATTCCATGGACCCAGTTGAAGCTGACAATCCTATAGAATGTATATTTTAATGTTATTATATTTACTTGCCAAATGTATTGGTTGTCAATTTTGAGAAGAATATGATACATTGTTGTTTTCTATGTTTGGTCAATAGTTTTGAAGCCAGATTACGCGTCCTAAATGTGTTTAAAATTTTATCAAAATGCATAACAATTTGTTTAAGTGTTTATCTGTGTTTGAGTTTAAAAAATGTGTTAAGATATGGTTGTGCTTCCAGATTGTTCACCAGAATGATGTCTAGCTTTATGATTATTATAGTATTTTGGACAGTATTTAAGTCCTATAAAAACATGATTTAAATTAACATACAGCTCAGAGTAACCCTAATCATTTTTTGGCCCTTTCACCTAAAAATATTTTACAATAAAATAAAATAAATGTAGTACTGTAAGTTATAATGTTTTTGTTTAGGATATTTTAAAATCCCATATTAATTCATAATTACTTAGCTAACTATGTAATTTGCAAGACATGTCTTAAGTCATCTAAAGATGTCTTGAGATGTCTTCATATCCGTGTCTTAGATGTCTAAAGACATGTCTCAAGACATCTCACGACACGGTGATCGTTTGGTATGTTAATAGGACCTTTTGGAACCCACAGTTTGAAACCGCTGAGCCACATATCTTTATTTGGAGACTGGTATTACTGTTTCTTCATGTGACTGTCAATAGTGATTCTAGTGCATTTTGTAAAATACGAATCTAAAGTATACGTTCACCTTTTTTTATTTATGATAGGATTAGGCTTACATATTGATTAGTATCACACTTTCAAAGATAATATTAATAATAAGGAATGATTAATTAAGTGCAGCAGTGTGGAGTAGTGGTTAGGGCTCTGGACTCTGCACTTTTTTCACCATGCAGCCACCCAAGAGCTACAGCGTCGGAGGACAACGCAGATCTCGGGCAGCTTTCAGGCAAGCCCACAGGCGCCCAGCCAGACTACAGGGGTCGCTGGTGCGCGGTGAGCTGAGGACACCCTGGCTGACCTAGCCCTCCCTCCCCCTGGGCGGCGCTCGGTCAGTTGTGCGCTGCCCCCTAGGAGCTCCCGTCCACGGTCGGCTGTGGAATAGCCTGGACTCAAACTCGTGATGTCCAGGCTATAGAGCGCATCCTGCACTCCATGCGGAGCGCCTTTACCGGATGCGCCACTCAAGAGCCCCCTGGGCTCTGGACTCTTGACCGGAGGATCGTGGGTTCAATCCCAAGTTGGTGACACTGCTGCTGTACCCTTGAGCAAGGTACTTTACCTAGATTGCTCCTGTAAAAACCGTATAAATGGGTAACTGTATGTAAAAATAATGTGATATCTTGTAACAATTGTAAGTCACCCTGGATAAGGGCATCTGCTAATAAATAAATAATAATAAATGGATACTGCAGCTTTTTCCTCTTGAACACAATTACTATGTAAAAAGTAATTCCACAATTCCACCTATTGATACAAAAATCACAGTACAGGGAGGTCATCATTCTCATAACTTTGTTAGGGGCTGAGTCCTACACTGGTTATGAGAGGGTCATCATTCTCATAACTTTGTTAGGGGCTGGGTCCTACACTGGTTATGACAGGGTCATCATTCTCATAACTTTGTTAGGGGCTGAGTCCTACACTGGTTATGACAGGGTCATCATTCTCATAACTTTGTTAGGGGCTGAGTCCTACACTGGTTATGACAGGGTCATCATTCTCATAACTTTGTTAGGGGCTGAGTCCTACACTGGTTATGACCGGGTCATCATTCTCATAACTTTGTTGCGCTGAGTCCTACACTGGTTATGACAGGGTCATCATTCTCATAACTTTGTTAGGGGCTGAGTCCTACACTGGTTATGACAGGGTCATCATTCTCATAACTTTGTTAGGGGCTGAGTCCTACACTGGTTATGACAGGGTCATCATTCTCATAACTTTGTTAGGGGCTGGGTCCTACACTGGTTATGACAGGGTCATCATTCTCATAACTTTGTTAGGGGCTGGGTCCTACACTGGTTATGACAGGGTCATCATTCTCATAACTTTGTTAGGGGCTGAGTCCTACACTGGTTATGACAGGGTCATCATTCTCATAACTTTGTTAGGGGCTGGGTCCTACACTGGTTATGACAGGGTCATCATTCTCATAACTTTGTTAGGGGCTGAGTCCTACACTGGTTATGACAGGGTCATCATTCTCATAACTTTGTTAGGGGCTGAGTCCTACACTGGTTATGACAGGAGCTTATCATTCTCATAACTTTGTTAGGGGCTGGGTCCTACACTGGTTATGACAGGGTCATCATTCTCATAACTTTGTTAGGGGCTGGGTCCTACACTGGTTATGACAGGGTCATCATTCTCATAACTTTGTTAGGGGCTGAGTCCTACACTGGTTATGAGAGGGTCATCATTCTCATAACTTTGTTAGGGGCTGGGTCCTACACTGGTTATGACAGGGTCATCATTCTCATAACTTTGTTAGGGGCTGGGTCCTACACTGGTTATGACAGGGTCATCATTCTCATAACTTTGTTAGGGGCTGAGTCCTACACTGGTTATGACAGGGTCATCATTCTCATAACTTTGTTAGGGGCTGAGTCCTACACTGGTTATGACAGGAGCTTATCATTCTCATAACTTTGTTAGGGGCTGGGTCCTACACTGGTTATGACAGGGTCATCATTCTCATAACTTTGTTAGGGGCTGGGTCCTACACTGGTTATGACAGGGTCATCATTCTCATAACTTTGTTAGGGGCTGGGTCCTACACTGGTTATGACAGGGTCATCATTCTCATAACTTTGTTAGGGGCTGAGTCCTACACTGGTTATGACAGGAGCTTATCATTCTCATAACTTTGTTAGGGGCTGAGTCCTACACTGGTTATGACAGGGTCATCATTCTCATAACTTTGTTAGGGGCTGAGTCCTACACTGGTTATGACAGGAGCTTATCATTCTCATAACTTTGTTAGGGGCTGGGTCCTACACTGGTTATGACAGGGTCATCATTCTCATAACTTTGTTAGGGGCTGAGTCCTACACTGGTTATGACAGGAGCTTATCATTCTCATAACTTTGTTAGGGGCTGGGTCCTACACTGGTTATGAGAGGGTCATCATTCTCATAACTTTGTTAGGGGCTGGGTCCTACACTGGTTATGACAGGGTCATCATTCTCATAACTTTGTTAGGGGCTGGGTCCTACACTGGTTATGAGAGGGTCATCATTCTCATAACTTTGTTAGGGGCTGAGTCCTACACTGGTTATGAGAGGGTCATCATTCTCATAACTTTGTTAGGGGCTGAGTCCTACACTGGTTATGACAGGGTCATCATTCTCATAACTTTGTTGGGCTGAATCCTACACTGGTTATGACAGGGTCATCATTCTCATAACTTTGTTGGGCTGAGTCCTACACTGGTTATGACAGGGTCATCATTTTCATAACTTTGTTGCGCTGAGTCCTACACTGGTTATGAGAGGGTCATCATTCTCATAACTTTGTTGGGCTGAATCCTACACTGGTTATGACAGGGTCATCATTCTCATAACTTTGTTGGGCTGAGTCCTACACTGGTTATGACAGGGTCATCATTCTCATAACTTTGTTGGGCTGAGTCCTACACTGGTTATGAGAGGGTCATCATTCTCATAACTTTGTTGGGCTGAGTCCTACACTGGTTATGAGAGGGTCATCATTCTCATAACTTTGTTGGGCTGAGTCCTACACTGGTAATGAGAGGGTCATCATTCTCATAACTTTGTTAGGGGCTGAGTCCTACACTGGTTATGAGAGGGTCATCATTCTCATAACTTTGTTAGGGGCTGAGTCCTACACTGGTTATGACAGGGTCATCATTCTCATAACTTTGTTGGGCTGAGTCCTACACTGGTAATGAGAGGGTCATCATTCTCATAACTTTGTTAGGGGCTAAATCCTACACTGGTTATGACAGGGTCATCATTCTCATAACTTTGTTGGGCTGAGTCCTACACTGGTTATGAGAGGGTCATCATTCTCACAACTTTTGTTAGGGGTTATGGTTTTGGTTATGGTTTTAAGAATGAATGGCTCACTGGTTTCCAGAGCAATCCCATTTTCTGTCTGTTTCCCTCTAAAATTGGCATCAGCTTCTTTTTTCTCAGCAGCACCTTGTCAGCAATGTATTTTTATCTAGGTCCCAGGGTGGGGATGGATTCACAGTCCTTTACATTGTCCTCTCGTGTCCTACAGCAAGCCACGTGACCGTGGACAGCCACAGGGGCCTCCTTCTGCAGCTGCCATGTCATTGACAGAACAAAACATTTCAGGCTGCAGGGCTCTGACTCGAAACTCTATCTGACCACATGTACCATCAGATTACTTTTCAGATTTACCAATCAGAACAAAAACAACATATATATGTATTATTATTATTATTATTTTTATTTTATTTTTTTACAGATATCGTACTAAAGTTTGTAACCACATTCTATATGGGATGGTGTGTGAATGGGGACTGCAAACTGTGTTATGCATCTCTAGACAATATGCACTCCAACCACATACTGTGTTGGAGGGTAGTGTGTGTGTGTTTTTGTGTGTCCTGCTTGGAGGCCTTCTTGCTTTTATGAACTAAGGAAGCCTATCATTTAAAGGCTAAAAATCTGGCTTTTTCTTTTGTTTTGCCACTTCATGGGCCTGGCGTTCACTGTTTACAATACTGCCACTTCATGGGCCTGGCGTTCACTGTTTACAATACTGCCACTTCATGGGCCCTGCCACACTGCTTACAATACTGCCACTTCATGGGCCCTGCCACACTGTTTACAATACTGCCACTTCATGGGTCTGACGTTCACTGTTTACAATACTGCCACTTCATGGGCCCTGCCACACTGTTTACAATACTGCCACTTCATGGGCCTGGCGTTCACTGCTTACAATACTGCCACTTCATGGGCCTGGCGTTCACTGTTTACAATACTGCCACTTCATGGGCCTGGCGTTCACTGCTTACAATACTGCCACTTCATGGGCCTGGCGTTCACTGTTTACAATACTGCCACTTCATGGGCCCTGCCACACTGCTTACAATACTGCCACTTCATGGGCCCTGCCACACTGTTTACAATACTGCCACTTCATGGGCCTGGCGTTCACTGTTTACAATACTGCCACTTCATGGGCCCTGCCACACTGCTTACAATACTGCCACTTCATGGGTCTGGCGTTCACTGCTTACAATACTGCCACTTCATGGGCCCTGCCACACTGCTTACAATACTGCCACTTCATGGGTCTGGTGTTCACTGCTTACAATACTGCCACTTCATGGGCCCTGCCACACTGCTTACAATACTGCCACTTCATGGGCCTGGCGTTCACTGTTTACAATACTGCCACTTCATGGGCCTGGCGTTCACTGTTTACAATACTGCCACTTCATGGGTCTGGCATTCACTGCTTACAATACTGCCACTTCATGGGCCTGGCGTTCACTGTTTACAATACTGCCACTTCATGGGTCCTGCCACAGTGTTTACAATACTGCCACTTCATGGGCCTGGCGTTCACTGTTTACAATACTGCCACTTCATGGGCCTGGCGTTCACTGTTTACAATACTGCCACTTCATGGGTCTGGCGTTCACTGCTTACAATACTGCCACTTCATGGGCCTGGCGTTCACTGCTTACAATACTGCCACTTCATGGGCCCTGCCACACTGTTTACAATACTGCCACTTCATGGGCCTGGCGTTCACTGTTTACAATACTGCCACTTCATGGGCCTGGCGTTCACTGTTTACAATACTGCCACTTCATGGGCCCTGCCACACTGCTTACAATACTGCCACTTCATGGGCCCTGCCACACTGTTTACAATACTGCCACTTCATGGGCCCTGCCACACTGTTTACAATACTGCCACTTCATGGGTCTGGTGTTCACTGTTTACAATACTGCCACTTCATGGGCCCTGCCACACTGTTTACAATACTGCCACTTCATGGGCCCTGCCACACTGCTTACAATACTGCCACTTCATGGGCCCTGCCACACTGTTTACAATACTGCCACTTCATGGGCCCTGCCACACTGTTTACAATACTGCCACTTCATGGGTCTGGCGTTCACTGTTTACAATACTGCCACTTCATGGGCCTGGCGTTCACTGTTTACAATACTGCCACTTCATGGGCCCTGCCACACTGCTTACAATACTGCCACTTCATGGGTCTGGCGTTCACTGTTTACAATACTGCCACTTCATGGGCCTGGCGTTCACTGCTTACAATACTGCCACTTCATGGGCCTGGCGTTCACTGCTTACAATACTGCCACTTCATGGGCCTGGCGTTCACTGTTTACAATACTGCCACTTCATGGGCCTGGCGTTCACTGCTTACAATACTGCCACTTCATGGGCCTGGCGTTCACTGCTTACAATACTGCCACTTCATGGGCCTGGCGTTCACTGTTTACAATACTGCCACTTCATGGGCCCTGCCACACTGCTTACAATACTGCCACTTCATGGGTCTGGCGTTCACTGCTTACAATACTGCCACTTCATGGGCCCTGCCACACTGCTTACAATACTGCCACTTCATGGGTCTGGTGTTCACTGCTTACAATACTGCCACTTCATGGGCCCTGCCACACTGCTTACAATACTGCCACTTCATGGGCCTGGCGTTCACTGCTTACAATACTGCCACTTCATGGGTCTGGCGTTCACTGCTTACAATACTGCCACTTCATGGGCCCTGCCACACTGCTTACAATACTGCCACTTCATGGGCCTGGCGTTCACTGCTTACAATACTGCCACTTCATGGGTCTGGCGTTCACTGCTTACAATACTGCCACTTCATGGGCCCTGCCACACTGCTTACAATACTGCCACTTCATGGGCCTGGCGTTCACTGCTTACAATACTGCCACTTCATGGGCCCTGCCACACTGCTTACAATACTGCCACTTCATGGGCCTGGTGTTCACTGCTTACAATACTGCCACTTCATGGGTCTGGCGTTCACTGTTTACAATACTGCCACTTCATGGGCCCTGCCACACTGCTTACAATACTGCCACTTCATGGGCCCTGCCACACTGTTTACAATACTGCCACTTCATGGGTCTGGCGTTCACTGTTTACAATACTGCCACTTCATGGGCCTGGCGTTCACTGTTTACAATACTGCCACTTCATGGGTCTGGTGTTCACTGTTTACAATACTGCCACTTCATGGGCCCTGCCACACTGCTTACAATACTGCCACTTCATGGGTCTGGTGTTCACTGCTTACAATACTGCCACTTCATGGGCCCTGCCACACTGCTTACAATACTGCCACTTCATGGGCCTGGTGTTCACTGCTTACAATACTGCCACTTCATGGGTCTGGCGTTCACTGCTTACAATACTGCCACTTCATGGGCCCTGCCACACTGCTTACAATACTGCCACTTCATGGGCCTGGTGTTCACTGCTTACAATACTGCCACTTCATGGGTCTGGCGTTCACTGTTTACAATACTGCCACTTCATGGGCCCTGCCACACTGCTTACAATACTGCTACTTCATGGGCCTGGCGTTCACTGCTTACAATACTGCCACTTCATGGGCCTGGCGTTCACTGCTTACAATACTGCCACTTCATGAGCCTGGCGTTCACTGCTTACAATACTGCCACTTCATGGGTCTGGCGTTCACTGCTTACAATACTGCCACTTCATGGGTCTGGCGTTCACTGCTTACAATACTGCCACTTCATGGGCCTGGCGTTCACTGCTTACAATACTGCCACTTCATGGGTCTGGCGTTCACTGTTTACAATACTGCCACTTCATGGGCCCTGCCACACTGCTTACAATACTGCCACTTCATGGGCCTGGCATTCACTGCTTACAATACTGCCACTTCATGGGCCCTGCCACACTGCTTACAATACTGCCACTTCATGGGTCTGGTGTTCACTGCTTACAATACTGCCACTTCATGGGCCCTGCCACACTGCTTACAATACTGCCACTTCATGGGTCTGGTGTTCACTGCTTACAATACTGCCACTTCATGGGCCCTGCCACACTGCTTACAATACTGCCACTTCATGGGCCTGGCGTTCACTGCTTACAATACTGCCACTTCATGGGTCTGGCGTTCACTGCTTACAATACTGCCACTTCATGGGCCCTGCCACACTGCTTACAATACTGCCACTTCATGGGCCTGGCGTTCACTGTTTACAATACTGCCACTTCATGGGCCCTACCACACTGCTTACAATACTGCCACTTCATGGGCCTGGCGTTCACTGCTTACAATACTGCCACTTCATGGGTCTGGCGTTCACTGCTTACAATACTGCCACTTCATGGGCCCTGCCACACTGCTTACAATACTGCCACTTCATGGGCCTGGCGTTCACTGCTTACAATACTGCCACTTCATGGGCCCTGCCACACTGCTTACAATACTGCCACTTCATGGGCCTGGTGTTCACTGCTTACAATACTGCCACTTCATGGGTCTGGCGTTCACTGTTTACAATACTGCCACTTCATGGGTCTGGCGTTCACTGTTTACAATACTGCCACTTCATGGGCCCTGCCACACTGCTTACAATACTGCCACTTCATGGGCCCTGCCACACTGCTTACAATACTGCCACTTCATGGGCCTGGCGTTCACTGCTTACAATACTGCCACTTCATGGGCCCTGCCACACTGCTTACAATACTGCCACTTCATGGGCCTGGCGTTCACTGCTTACAATACTGCCACTTCATGGGCCCTGCCACACTGTTTACAATACTGCCACTTCATGGGTCTGGCGTTCACTGTTTACAATACTGCCACTTCATGGGTCTGGCGTTCACTGCTTACAATACTGCCACTTCATGGGCCCTGCCACACTGCTTACAATACTGCCACTTCATGGGCCTGGTGTTCACTGCTTACAATACTGCCACTTCATGGGTCTGGCGTTCACTGTTTACAATACTGCCACTTCATGGGCCCTGCCACACTGCTTACAATACTGCCACTTCATGGGCCTGGCGTTCACTGCTTACAATACTGCCACTTCATGGGCCTGGCGTTCACTGCTTACAATACTGCCACTTCATGGGCCTGGCGTTCACTGCTTACAATACTGCCACTTCATGGGCCTGGCGTTCACTGCTTACAATACTGCCACTTCATGGGCCTGGCGTTCACTGCTTACAATACTGCCACTTCATGGGCCTGGCGTTCACTGCTTACAATACTGCCACTTCATGGGTCTGGCGTTCACTGTTTACAATACTGCCACTTCATGGGTCTGGCGTTCACTGTTTACAATACTGCCACTTCATGGGCCCTGCCACACTGCTTACAATACTGCCACTTCATGGGCCCTGCCACACTGCTTACAATACTGCCACTTCATGGGCCCTGCCACACTGCTTACAATACTGCCACTTCATGGGCCTGGCGTTCACTGTTTACAATACTGCCACTTCATGGGCCTGGCGTTCACTGCTTACAATACTGCCACTTCATGGGCCCTGCCACACTGCTTACAATACTGCCACTTCATGGGTCTGGCGTTCACTGTTTACAATACTGCCACTTCATGGGCCTGGCGTTCACTGCTTACAATACTGCCACTTCATGGGCCTGGCGTTCACTGCTTACAATACTGCCACTTCATGGGCCTGGCGTTCACTGCTTACAATACTGCCACTTCATGGGCCTGGCGTTCACTGCTTACAATACTGCCACTTCATGGGCCCTGCCACACTGCTTACAATACTGCCACTTCATGGGCCCTGCCACACTGCTTACAATACTGCCACTTCATGGGTCTGGCGTTCACTGCTTACAATACTGCCACTTCATGGGCCTGGCGTTCACTGCTTACAATACTGCCACTTCATGGGTCTGGCGTTCACTGTTTACAATACTGCCACTTCATGGGCCCTGCCACACTGCTTACAATACTGCCACTTCATGGGCCTGGCGTTCACTGCTTACAATACTGCCACTTCATGGGCCTGGCGTTCACTGCCTACAATACTGCCACTTCATGGGCCTGGCGTTCACTGCTTACAATACTGCCACTTCATGGGTCTGGCGTTCACTGCTTACAATACTGCCACTTCATGGGCCCTGCCACACTGCTTACAATACTGCCACTTCATGGGCCCTGCCACACTGTTTACAATACTGCCACTTCATGGGTCTGGCGTTCACTGCTTACAATACTGCCACTTCATGGGTCTGGCGTTCACTGCTTACAATACTGCCACTTCATGGGTCTGGCGTTCACTGCTTACAATACTGCCACTTCATGGGCCCTGCCACACTGCTTACAATACTGCCACTTCATGGGTCTGGCGTTCACTGTTTACAATACTGCCACTTCATGGGCCTGGCGTTCACTGCTTACAATACTGCCACTTCATGGGCCTGGCAGGCGTTCAAAGAGTAAACCCAAAACAACTACAACCTGTTCATTTTCCTTGTACCCTTTCAAAGTAATTACAGACTTGTAGAGTAAAATGTGTTGGTAATGTTAAACCAGTTTGTTGGAGGAGACTTTGACATAAGTTGAGTTGCTCAGGTAACTTAGGTTAAAATGATTGGAGAGATAAAGCACGTGCAGAAATGTATGGGAAAGAAAAATAGGTGAACAATTAACCACAGTAACCTTGTAAGATAGTTAGTGGTTGGTTGCACCTGAATGGAGTAATAGCTGATTAACTAATTTCTATTGATAATTAGTAAGATAACAAAAACAAACTGTAGTCATGTATGTTGTGAGCCTGCTATAGTATAAATACCAGGCATAGAGACGACACAGAGAGAAGCTCTGAATACCTCCAGAATCATTGTGGAACATCGGGAAGGCAACTTAATCAATTGCCTTACCTCTTTAATACTAGTGGCACGTATTGTATCTAAACAATAACATTCAATGTAGAATGTAATGTGGGTAATTGGAACTAATAAGTGGCAAACATTATTAAAATGTGAAACATGGTCTGGTGACTGGACTCATCCTTATAGCGTAACAAAGTAGTTAATTCCATGTGTACCTGAATACATAAACCATACAGACTGGAGTAAGTACATTGAAAATACCCCCCAATGAATACCACGTGATTTCTGCATGCCCCAAATGCTTTCTGGTATCTTTCACCCGTTCCCAATAGGCTTTAGTTCTTCTGTGAGAGGAACCTGTTGACAAACATTGCTGGTCCACGTTGTCTTCATGTTCAGTGGAATTATTTAGGCTTTTAGTAGTATTGGTGTT
Organism: Acipenser ruthenus; assembly: GCF_902713425.1. Classification (NCBI taxonomy): domain Eukaryota; kingdom Metazoa; phylum Chordata; class Actinopteri; order Acipenseriformes; family Acipenseridae; genus Acipenser; species Acipenser ruthenus. The sequence continues at coordinate 3,190,479 of NC_081191.1, forward strand.
TAGTATTCCTGTCTGTGGGATAGTAGTGTTCCAGTGGTGTTTCTCAGTCAGGGCCACCAGTTCCCATTTCTTTTAATAAATAAGAGTTTGTATTATGGACTGAAACATTCGGTCAAGCAATCTGTTCTTAATGTATCCTTATTGCAACTTAATCCCAAGGGCCAGTTTATGTTGCTATAATATAAAAGACAATAACATACAATAAAACAAATTATGTGCAGCACTAAACTACATCAGATAACAATATAAAAATATCAATAATACGCAATATATAAAACTTGATTTAAATACCGGTAAAACACTGTCATACAACAAATGTGATGTAGCAGTGAATACAGCAATTTGGGTCGAATGCTAAAATGACTCTGAATCATGTTTGTGGCACACACAATAAAGCCAGTTATACAACAGATTGTCATCTAAAAGCTATATCTGCTAACCTTTGGACAGTGGTTCCCAACCTTTTTCAATGCAGAGACCATCTTGGTGTTTGGATTTTTCCCACAGACCACTTGACACGCATTTTTTCACAACAGCATTTTGGAACTAGTTTTTATGTGTGTGCGGATAAGTACAGGTCAGCAAGGAATGTTGTCATTTTGTGCATTGAAAGTTGCTGATGGCAAATGTTTTTTTTTTGTTTAAAATGTTTTTTTTTTTTCACATTCTGAATGCTTTGTAGAGAAATGGCTTCTCAATTTTGTAGGTTTAAGAGTTTTGTTTGACAAAACCTCCTGACAAATAATGCTCTGGGGCTTGGGTCGTCCCTGGATCCAGTAAATGTAAATGCCAATGCTGGTCCCCGAAACCATTACCTCGTTCGATGTACGTATAAAACACACCGGAATACAAAGACGAGGTGGGTGGGAAGCAATCTGAAAAATTAAAGAATGATTGGAGAGTGTACAGGACGTTACCACTTCTGGTGGGCTGTGATGTGTACATTAAACAGGATTGGTGGCGCACAGTCGATAGGATTTATATCATTTTGGTTAAATATGACGCTGTCAGAACAGACTGTACATATTATTTCCAGAAGTAGTGTTAATAGAATTTCTTTTTGGAATATAGTCTTGTGAGATAGTAAACTGGCTGAATAAACCCATATAATAACATGGAGCTGAAATCGATCATTCACACTACGGAACAGTTCACAAGTCAAGCTACAAATATAGCCTGTTTTTGTTTCACATTAATTTCTGTTACTATATGCAGCTAACCTCTCTAAAAATGTATAATATGGAAATAATAGGAATAGTCCTATATCCCTGGCAGGTTATTTTTTATGTGGAGTGAAAATGCTGGGACAGCCAGATTAGGTTATTTTTTTTATGTGGAGTGAAAATGCTGGGACAGCCAGATTAGGTTATTTTTTTTATGTGGAGTGAAAATGCTGGGACAGCCAGATTAGGTTATTTTTTTTATGTGGAGTGAAAATGCTGGGACAGCCAGATTCTTTTTTTTTTTTCCTGAACAGTGAACACAAGCAGTAGTATGAGCATGGACTAGAAAGATGTGCATTTAGTGAATGCTAGATGTAGATTTAAAAACTAAAATAATGCTAAAAAAAAGTCTAATTTTGAAAGACAAATGTGCCTTCATAATGTGTAAGTTATTTAGTTAGTATTTGTTTCACATTAGAAAGCTGTTTCAGTTAATGGCGGTTTTGAAGGCGATGCTTGGCATTGCATCAAAGGGAGCTGTAATATACTGTATATTAATTTATAAACACACCCGCAATAAAAGAAAACAGATAAAGGGGGAGAATGCAGACTACATGCATATCTTATAATTATATATCATGTGGATAAAGCTGTTTGTTGTGTTTAGTAATAGTAGTAGCACAACGTGTGATTGTGTAGAAATGGGTTTTTGCAAGAACTGCGTAACCACATTGTGGCAGTTGTTTGTGGACCACCTGGAGTTTACTCACGGACCACAGGTTGGGAACCACTGCCTTAGGGGATTATAATGCCTACCAAACAGTAAATTCATATACATATGCAATACTCCCTCATGTAAAATAACACCCTGTCACAAATGCAATTTAACCATTAGTTTAATCCTAGCTGGAGTCCACAAGGATACAGATGAACCTCTAATAATGTCTAAAGTCTTCTGGTGTTTTTTTAAAACATGTATCTATTTATATTTAGTATGTGCATTCAGCAAACACGTTGAAATTCTCCCTCATGCTTACATGTTTACATCATAATGTCTTAATAAAAATGTAAGCAAAAGGACAGAATCCTGACACTTGGATTGAAGCAATGAAGGGCTCACGGGTATTTTCAGTATCTCTCTGTAGGGTTGACAGACTGTGCATGCTGCGCTCATGTGCACTCCTAAGCTGAGAAAACTTCCTGTAGAAACTGTTTGTTTGGTAGCTGGCATCACCAGCGAGATTTGATGCTTCCAAAAAAAAGCTCAAAATGTGTGAACAGCAGATGTTTTAGCAAAACCATCTGGAGTGCTTTACAGGAACGGTAGTAAACTGTGATTGTATTTGAAGTGGAGAATCTCCTCCACCTGTCGCAGTGGTCTGGGTAGTTTACATATGTCATACAGATCCTTCATAACAATTAACCTTTAGAAAGGAATTCAAAAGACACCAGAGACCATTTAAGTGAAGCTATAAGCAATCCACCCACATTTATAATAAATAACCCGGTTTAAAATATACAGCTGTGGCCAAAAGCATTGAATTAACTAATTGTCTAAAGTCATATGAAACTTGCTGAATAATGTTATGTTAAAATAATGATTACATACCGCTTTGTAGTTTTCACTATACTTAATAAAAAACTGACAAAAATTGAAAAATGTGACTTTTCGAAATCTAACATGAAATACTGTACTACAATTATGGCTTCTGGTAGACTTTTGCAATATTATTTTGTAGTTTATTTGATTACATGGTGTAAAATCCAGTTGCATGGTAGTTAATAGATCTAATTTAAGTTCATATTGTTTTTTTATTCAGTTCTGGTCTCCATATCATAAGAAAGACAGAGGAGAGCAGCACGATTAACTCCAGGATTAAAAGGCATGTCATAGACTGAAAGAGCTGAATGTGTATAGCCTAGAAAAAGGAGTCAGAGACAACAACTTAATTGAGGTATTTCAAATTGTCAAGGGGCTTAACAAAGTAAATGCAGAGAATTATTCTTCACAGGTCACAGAGAACAGAACCAGGGGCCACGAGTGGAAGCTGAAGAAGGGCATATTATATTAAATAATAATAATAATAATAATAATATTCAGAACCAAGGGGAGGAGGAGCTTCTTCACAGAAAAGGTGGTGAACCATTGGAACAGGCTGTCAGACACAGTATTTGAAGCAGAGACTATCGGATCCTTCAGAAAAAGGCTGGATGCTGTCATGAACAAAATTGTATAACCCTCTGTGACCATAATAAGACCTTTAGCTAGCCGTCTGGAGAAAGGACGGTCCGTCTAGCCAAGGATTCTCACAAGTTAATTTCCCCTTCTAACCTGGTTGGAGAGTTTTGCTAATGGACCTTGCCGGCACCAAATGGCCTTTTCTCGTTCTTGAATTTCTTATGTCTCAATCTTCTCATAAACGTTGTTTTTATTTTGTTTTGAATAATCACAACTTTTTATTTAGCTTTAAGACTCATCACGATGGAAAGGATACCTGATTGTTTTCACCATAAATATCTGATTGCCTCTTCATTATCCAACGATAAAAGCAAAACTGTATGTCTGATGCCTGCCACTGGCATTGTTCAAACCTAAGATTATGTTAAAACATGGCTAGGCAAAGGTCGTTATGCACCTACCAACACCAATAATAAGACACAACCCCCCCCCCCCCTTAATCCACAGGCAGATGAGAACATAAAGCACATATGGAAGCTACTGTAAATCAAGGTCAGTACAATAGGTCTAGAAACAAAAATGTTATCCCCTTCCTTAATTATAAGATCGGGTACCTTTTTATTTGCAAATTAACCCGACTGTTTCCCTCCTTATCGGCGCCCAAAAATAACCTGCTGAACTTGCTTGTAGTGAAGACCTGTGATCTGGTCTTTCTGATTCACTACTCAACATGAACCCTCTAGGTTTATATTGACAACCAAATTGCTTGCACTCATCATTGTTTACTATTATATTCACTGGGCGTGAGCTGGGGGGGAAAGATAAGGCAGAAGAAGCAGCAAGGAGCAGTTAGTAGGACAGAATGTGGTCACCGACTGGGGCCGACGCTGTCGACATCCCAGGGGTGGAGGACCCGGCAACCGGAAACAGGATAGAAAAGAGGTCACCGACTGGGGCCGACGCTGTCGACATCCCAGGGGCGGAGGACCCGGCAACCGGAAACGGGATAGAAAAGAGGTCGTCGACTGGGGCCGACGCTGTCGACATCCCAGGGGCGGAGGACCCGGCAACCGGAAACGGGATAGAAAAGAGGTCGTCGACTGGGGCCGACGCTGTCGACATCCCAGGGGCGGAGGACCCGGCAACCTGAAAACACATATGAGGGTTAGACTTGAAAAGCCACCCCTCGGGAGGAGATGAGAGAGGTACCCAGCATTTGAGGCTTATGTAAGGGGCGCTCGTAAAACCCCTGATTGGCCGAGACATCACGCTGCCTGGGACCTGAAAATAAGGACAGAGCATTGAGGTTAGTATAGGACTCGGCACGAGTGACCACGTCCTGAAGAGAGGCAGAATAGAAGAGAGCCTCGAGTGAGATGAGCGCAGGAGCTGCGACAGGACAGAGTTTGGCCGGGGGTCCGCTCTGACTCACGCGGTGAGAACCCCTGAAGGTAAGGGAGGCGGCTGCCTAGCCCTGAGGTCAGGGAAGTGAGCCTCACTTGCCCCCCAGAGATGACCGATGCGAAGGCATGTAGAAGGTGGAGGAGGGGAGGAGGAGGAAAAACGAAACACTAGACAGAAAAGGTGCAGGTGATCAGGTCTTAAATAGTAAATAGAACTAATTAACTGGAGATTAGAAAATTGAAAGATTAGAGATTAGCGGCCCCCCCAGCTCCACGCCCCCCGAACCTCATAAGCTAACATTATTGAAAAAAAAAAAGAAAAAAAAAAGTTTGTGGAATACTGGGTGTAGCATCACCTGACAAAGCCTATTTAAATATTATTATTATCTTTATATAGCGCCTTTCATAGTGGAACACCATCACAAAGCGCTTTACAGAGGTAGGCTGTGAACTGTGCATTATATGCAGAGTCACTTACAATAGGACATTGATTTAACATCTCATCTGCAGGATGGAGCACAAGGAGGTTAAGTGACTTGCTCAGGGTCACACAGTGAGCCAGTCAGTGACAGAGGTGGGATTTGAACCAGTGACGTTCTGATTACAAGCCCTGGACTTTAAGCACTGGACCACACTGGGTTTGTTAAGTAAGTGAGCGGCTCAGAGCGGCTCAGTAAAAGAATCAACTTAACGACTCGCTCAGTTCCGCTCCCGCTGAGCCTCTCAGAGCGCTTCTGAGCATTTTTAATCAGTGATCAGAGTGAGCGGATGGAATGGCCACCTGCAGGAAACAAGTGGAGATGACAGGCAGGATTGACAAATACATTTGTCAAGAACGATGAACTGGTTTCGACTTATGAAGTTATGTATTGAATTGGCTAAATAAGATGGTAAATATTGTTGTTTTCGAATTTGTATCATTTAATTTCAATTTTTTAAATGTAGAGCTGTTTTATAGTTATTAATGTATTATTATTAGGCTTGTAGTATTAATATTATTCATTATTAACGCCGGTATTAAACACAGCCAGATATGAGGTTCAGTCCAAACAGAGCGCCAAACTCAGCGAGGTAAAGCAGGGGACAGTAATTTCACACAGAGCCATTTTATCAACCATCACCTCAGAAACACAAACAAGCAAATAATTATTATTCGCCATTTTTAAAAGTTGCTCAGTGCTCTCGTGGAGCAGAGAGTTAAATCATTTAAATCTGCTCAGTGTGCTTTCTGAGCGTTCTCACTCTGAGCGGCTCACTTACTTAACGAACCCACTGCCTCACTGATATTGTGACATCATAATGTATGCATGATGTCACAATATCAGTCTGTGCCTCAGTACTGCAATCTTCCAGCTTCCTGCCGCTGCGTTAACACAACGCAGGTGCGTCTTGTGGACTTATGTTAACTTACTTATATACATGCTTAACCGTACTAAAATATGTATTCAGTATTGTGACAGGGTAACCTTGCGGGCCCAAATGTTATTGGCAGGCAAAGAGACTCAGAGGAAAGGAAACTGCAGTTAAAGTGCTTCTGCGCAGTTTAATAAACAAAAGGAAATCAAAAAGTTGAACAAAACACTGCTCACAGGGCAAAAATAAAACAGTTAAACAAAAACAAAACTTTCACACTAAAACAATCACAAAATAACTGGCGCAAGGGCCAAAACAAAAGGTTTAAACAAAATACAAAAATGTAGGCTGGGCATTCGCCTTCACTACAGTTTTTCTTTTTCTTTTTCTTTTTCAAAAACTAAACAGAGCACAAACAAACACACAAACACACAAAACACCTCCACCAAACAAAGGATTTTGCCCTTTTTTTATACCATGTGGCTGGAGCCTAATTATCAATTATTCAATTAGCTCCAGCCACATTCTCACATTTATTTTGGCAGGGATAGGAAATTAACCCCATCCCTGCCAACCACCACCAAATCACTACACAACAATAATATTATTATTTACAGGCAGGGCCCTGCATCCGTTCCAACGACATCTCCTTAGTTCCAGATTCTCATTTCCTAATCATGCTCCGCATCTCTAAGACAGATCAACTTCGTCAGGCTCAATTTATAGAGCTGTCAAAGATTAATTCTCCATTATGTCCCTACACCGCCATGTCTAGATACATCTACAGCAAGAAGCCTTTTCTCATGGCGGATTCACTGTTCACCAGCTCCTCCCGTGCAGTAGTTACAAGACATTGGTTCTCAGCTCACCTTGCCTCTCTCATCTCCAAAGCATGCCTTTCTCCTCGGTTCTACACTCCTCACTCCTTTAGATTTGGTGCAGCCACCTCAGCAGCAAAAGCCTACATCAATCAGCATCTAATTAAGAGCCTAGGGTGCTGGTCCTCCTCAGCAGTAGAATCATACATATGCACATCTGTTTCCGATATAGCTGCAGCTCACCAAAACATTGTTAGCATACCCGGAGAGGGGGCTAGTTGATCCGCTGGGTCCACCAGAGGTTTTCCCCCTAATAGGGTGTTTTTTTTTTCCTCTCCACGGTGCGGCAGGTAAGCACATAATTTCACTCTTCCCATTCTTATGTCTGAAAAAAAACGAATCCATCTTGTTTGTCTAGTATGTCTTTTTTCCTCCTTTCTTATATGTTATGCATTGGCACGTGAACTATTGTTTGTCCTACAGGTGTGGAGTTATGCGGGGAGCTGGGGGTCCAACCTTTGGGGGTAAGTGAGGCTCACTTCCCCGACCTCTATGGCCACCACCATCCGTGCCTCCGCCGAGGGGGGGTTCTCACCGCGTGAGTCAGAGGGGACCCCCGGCCACACACTCTATCCTTTAGCAGCTCCTGCTCTTTATCTTCCTCAAAACTGAAACTGGGCTCTTTTTCCCTCTCCCTATTCTATCATTTCTTTTCCAGGTTCTTCAGCGCAAGAGCCTATTCCTCCTACACGACTGCCGCTCCACAGAGCCTGTCGTGGGCTTTGCTGAGCCAATCTATCTTATGTGTTTTCTGGTTCCTGAGGCTGCTGAATAGCCTGCCTTCGAAGCCGCTCTCTCTCTCCTCTGGCCAAGAAGGCGCCTGCCGATCAGGAACCTCTTTCCTTTCCTATGCTATCCCCTGAGGCCACTCCTCAAACTACCTCTCCAAGCAACATCCTTTCACTCCAGCCCCGACTCTCGCCCCGTGAAATGCTTGTTTCATTAATCACATTTTTCGGATTTCTAAACTATAACTATAATGACTGTCAACAGAGTGTTTTCTCTCTTTTGATGCTGAGTCTTTTCTGAACAGCGTGATTATTTGGAGCATTGCTTCCTCTCTTACACCAGGGAATGCATGAGTTTCAGACAGCACACTCACAATCTGGATAATGATGTTTTTGAAATGTTTTTGGGCTGTAATCCCATTATAAATGACACAGAATCTCATAATCAGTTTCTTTATGCATATTTTGAAGCTTTGACAACAGCTGAGTGGAAAAAAAACAATAGCAATTATTTTCCTTAAACTCCCAGGCCTTAATGATGTAAGATGCAAGGCTTTAAAACACATTTTCTTACCTTTCATCAGCATATTAACAGGTACCATGCAACTGGATCTTCCACTTTCACTTACTAAGTTAAAATGGCCCTTTTTAGTTGGACAGACACTTGGAATATGAAAATAAATTACATTTCCAAGTTAAAGAATAAAATATTGCACATGTTTACTACAGAATATTTGATTTTGGCATAACACCAATAACACAGTGGTACTAAATTAAATAAGCCATGCCTAATCAGTACTCACTTCTCCAAGTTCCTGGTATTTGACTATGTCATTTAATATAACAGTTGCAGACTATAAGGGTCACGGTATTCCAGCAGTATTTAACACCATGACCCACAGAAGCAGAAAAGTGGTTATTTTACCCACATTTTATTTTACCCATGTTTAGGGGTTCCAAAGGGTTTGAGGTTCTGGGTTCTGGGTTCTGGGTTCCGAGTGCAAAATTATACATCCTGGTAACAACACCATTTGAAAGTCACTTTATGAATGTAATTTGCTGTTTTTAGCATCATAAGCTGTATTAAAACAAGGTTAGGTAAGGGGAGAGCCCCCAGTCATATTCACCACACATCGAAAAGTAGCTGTGAAGTGGAAATGGGTGTGTTGGAAAATAACTCAATGGGTTCAGAAGCAAAGTCCCTGAATCAGGGAAAAAAATAAGTATAAGATTATGTGAAGTTCAACTGTGCAGATTGCCAAGAATCCTATCAAGAATGAACAGCTGCTATATTCTAATTACAAGATTTTATGCGATAAATACTGGCACATTAAGGGGAATTCCACGATCTACAGTAAACCTCAAATTAGGCAAACTCAAATGCCTCACTGAAAGAAATGAAAACACAGTTTGCTGGAAATGACTACTGTATAATAGTAGTAGCCTGCCACATTAGGAATACAGACCTTGACAGTGTTGATTAAAAAAAAATGTCCAGATAGCAAAGAGCTAAAGTACTGTACAGTAACAACCTTTGAACAATGGTACATTTGAGCTGTATTATTTAAAGACAAGACGCGGCAGTGGCACAATAACCCTCTGCTGCTGTAGCCAGGTGGAGTTGTATTTCAAACTGAGTGGATATGATGAGTTTGCACTTGAGTTTGAAATGTCTGGGACAGCGAGGTTGTTTCATTTTCTGTTCTTATCAAGGAAACAATTGAAATGGAAGAATAGAGCAACGTGCCTGCTATTAAGATATGCTAAAATAAAGATGCTGAAAGTAATCAGTCTGCATCCACGTGTTTCATTTCTACAGCTTGTCATTCAAACCGCAGACTAGTTGCTATTACTGTTGTGCTTACTGTATTGCTACAACGCTATTCTCACTTTGTTTTTTTTAAACTTTATTTGCTACAGTTTTATTTGAAGAAGCCAAGACGAGTCATTTTCATTTTGTTCTTTTTTCAGTTTAAACAGGGACTGTGAAACCAGACTCTAGTCAAAGCATCTCAACACAGATTTATAAAGAAAAAAAAATAGAGAAAAAAAATAGATATTTTAGTCATTGACACTTTGAACATTTGCAAACATTACAAAAGGGTGCAGAGACAGTAATTGTATTTTTCTTTTATGTTGAAGAGGAGAATCTCTATCAGTTTTATAGAAAATAACTTTAAATAAGTAAACATCAAAACTTAAAAAATGCTGATAAAAGGTATTAAGCTACCAAGTCTATGATAACTCACTAATGTCTTCATTTAAATTAGGTTGTTTCAAACAAGTAATGAGAGTGACTGTGGGGAATGTAAATAATTGCTTTGTGGTTGTGTTTCCAAATCGCAGTGGAAAGCTGAGTCAGTTTAAAAGGCAGGCAGTTAAGCATACGGTTCAATCTGGGGGGACACGTGGCATCTATTTCAGTTTAAAGAAGGCCTGTGAATAATTTAGAAATAACATCTGCCTTACCTGAAACATTACCAGGCTTGTTGAATTTAAATAGCCTGTAAGCGATGGCCTTTCTGATACTCAAACTCGTTCCCTTTCAGAAATGTTTACCAGCAGGTATTCAATAAATCCATTCACTAATGTGTTGATAATGTGTGGAGTCAGACCCCGCATAAATGCTCCACCCACATGTTTTTGCAGTGAGGATTATAGCTGCCTCCCTGTCACTCACTGAATTACAAAACATACTACAAAAGAAAGATGCTCCAAACACTAAAATGGTGATTAAAACGTCACTGTCACTGTTTTCTGACTCGACGATGTAAACAAATGATGGCCGGGATATAAAGTGAATTATGCAGCAGTCAGCAAGCCGCACGGAGAGCTGGACACCAAAAACACTTTTATTACTACTGCGGTATGAACTTCAGCTATATTTAAACAAAAGATATGTCAATATTTATTTACATATTCTGTATCAGCTATATTTAAACAAAAGTCGTGTTATCTATCCAACCTTGCCTCCCTTATTTTCTTGACTGATTCCTATATTAAATATGTACTGCAGACTCAGCCATAGTGGAAAATGAAATGCCCCTCAGCAAGATTATTGTTACCTCCTGTGGCTTCAGGCATTATGGCTCCCTGTAGGGTCAATCATTTTCCACACCTATATATATATATATATATATATATATATATATATATATATATATATATCATTTGTGCACAAAAAAAAAGTTTCTTTAGGAACTAAGGTGCTGGCCAAAAGGTACTCAATGTTTAAACAAGTCTCTGCATTAGTGGGAATTGTTCAGCAGTGGTATAATTAGGGCTTCTGTTTTTCGGGTTTTATTAATTGTATTTCTCGGTGCTTATTTCTAGCTATTTTTGAGTTTTATGTAAATCAGTTTTTTTCGAGGCTTTCAGTTTTGATATAATGTATGAAATTAGTGTTTTTTCGGTTACTTTCCAAAATGCTTGAGCGTTTTTTTTGTGTCAAAATATGTATAGTAACTCGACAGTACTTGCACACTTAAGATGTACCTTCTTTCCTTTGCTGTCTTCCACAACGAAATCCCTATGGTCATGAGCACATTCTTCTGGGGTTTTTGTGTGTAGGCATTTTTGTACATTTCGCCACAGTTCTGTTTTAAATCCTCCATGTATATATATATATATATATATATATATATATATATATATATATATATATATATGTATTTAAATTTGTGAGAATACCACCAACCATTAAAACTCAGTGTACCCAATTTCATCCTTAAATTTTGATTGTTAAGTTTTATTTTTTATTTTTATCATTACATTTTATTATACGTTGAAATCCAAAAAGGCAGAGGCTATAAAAAGGTAACTAAGTGATCCAGGCTGGCCCTGTGCCCCCATGTTGAGAAGGAGGTGTGCTGGGTTCTCATGGGTGGACTGAGAGACAGATAGAGCGGTGCTTGGACAGGCAGTACCTGGTGTTGTTTTATAGTAAAGCCCTCTAAGCACTAGACTATCCAGACTGGCCCTGTGCCCCCATGTTGAGAAGGAGGTGTGCTGGGTTCTCGTGGGTGGACTGAGAGACAGATAGAGCGGTGCTTGGACAGGCAGTACCTGGTGTTGTTTTATAGTAAAGCCCTCTAAGCACTAGACTATCCAGGCTGGCCCTGTGCCCCCATGTTGAGAAGGAGGTGTGTTGGGTTCTCATGGGTGGACTGAGAGACAGATAGAGCGGTGCTTGGACAGGCAGTGCCTGGTGTTGTTTTATAGTAAAGCCCTCTAAGCACTAGACTATCCAGGCTGGCCCTGTGCCCCCATGTTGAGAAGCAGATATTGCTGCTCTAGAAAGAGTGCAAAGAAGAGCGACCAGAATTATCCCTGGTTTAAAAGGCATGTCATAAATCAGACAGGCTTAAAGAATTGAATCTATTCAGTCTTGAACAAAGAAGACTACGTGGCGATCTGATTCAAGCATTCAAAATTCTAAAAGGTATTGACAATGTCGACCCAAGGGACTTTTTCGACCTGAAAAAACAAACAAGGACCAGGGGTCACAAATGGAGATTAGATAAAGGGGCATTCAGAACAGAAAATAGGAGGCACTTTTTTACACAGAGAATTGTGAGGGTCTGGAACCAACTCCCCAGTAATGTTGTTGAAACTGACACCCTGGGATCCTTCAAGAAGCTGCTTGATGAGATTCTGGGGTCAATAAGCTACTAACAACCAAACGAGCAAGATGGGCCGAATGGCCTCCTCTCGTTTGTAAACTTTCTTATGTTCTTATGATGGGACCAGATTCAGCTATGATGTGTTTCCCTACTGATGAGACAGATGAGAGAATTGGTTGGAGGTCCGGTGACATGCAAAACAGCAAGTACTGGCCTACTCCTGTGTTTTGAATGGAAGGGATACCTCCTAAGAACAGAAACTGTCTTCAAAGGTAAAGACTTCTAAATACAACACCAACAGCAATCAGCTCGATCAGAGATCTTCAGAGCATGGATCACATCAGCTTGTAGTTAGGAAGTTGAGTGACACTTGACAAGGGTTTTACCTTGGTTTTTATAGAGTTTCTGCCTCGCTTCTTACGTCAGAAGTCTCAATTAAGTCTTAAACATTAATCAGCCTGAACAGCTCCTGTCCCTCAAGTCAACAACATTCCCAAAACACCTGGCAACTCCCTCCATAGAATTAATTAGCCATCATCCCCTAGTCCACCTCTCCTACATCTCCGAAATATGTAAGGTGAACTTTTGGCACCAGTAGCTCAGACAAAGACAAGCTTAGCTCATTTCACAGGTGTTTTTTGGTCAGCGTGACCCCAACCTAGCTCCCTTTTTACTCAGACTTACAAAGATACAATAATATTTGTCACTGTTATAACAGAATAAACAGGAATATAGAATGCTCTAGCATAAGTATAGGTTATTACAGAGCATATTATAACTTTTAGTATGAACAGTGTGTTTTAACAATTTGTTTAGTATTTCAGCTGGCTTTATATTCTTTAAAACACAGTACAGTTATTACAACATTTTAACTCACATGCAGTTTCACAAATGTTCAATTTGCATCCCAAAGATCAGTCTGCTTCCAGTAGCTGTGACAGTCCTGGGGCAGTTTCTGCTCTCAGTGAGTCTGTCAAAGCCACCACAGGTGTGTCTTTAAAAGCCTGATACCTGCAAAAACTTAAATCTTGTTAGCAGAGCTTCCATCTCGACATTCCCATTCCCATCATCAGTGGGAAGACTTCAAATAAATTAAACAGTTTCTATCAAAGAGACATCTATCTCTGCCACATACACCTTTCACTCAAAAAAGGTGATCGCGACTTGTACAAGGGAAGACATGTTTTAGATAAATTTGTGACAGTAATGTTATGATATACTCTGTATTGGTCTACAGTAATGTTGTAGGACTATGTATTCCTTTTTGAGTTTTCTAGTATAACAGTAGAAATTATTATTATAGGGTCTGTATAAGTTTGAGTAAAAGAAACTCACTGAATTGAGGGCATGCTGACTGTTTGCACCTGTGTAATGTACTAGCTTTCCTTATCAGGTGAAAGCATCTTTTAACCCTTTGCGGACTGTGAGAATTTTGAGGTCTGACAGAAATGACTGTAACTTTAGAACATGTATCAGACCACATATCCTCTTAAAGTATACAGCATGATACATTTCAAAAAAGCTGCTGCTATGCACATTACTAAATAAATAATGATTTCATTCTATGATTCATTCTTTTTTTAATTGCTTTTAAAATATTTTTAATTCATAACAAATATTGTCTGTATACTTATGTACATACATATGTTACAATATGAACAATGTCTGAGCAAATGCAAACATAAAAAAAAGAATTCTGATTTTAACAACTTTTGTTTCAGAAAAATACTTAAAGTGCACTTTGTCCATAAAATATTTAAAAAACAAAACGTTTTCAATAAAAATAAATAAATACTAAATTATAATAACTAATTAATAGCTATACAAGTAATATACTACATTGGACCAAATTCATAAATGGCAAAATGAAAAAGGAACCAATAATGTAAAAAAAACAGGGCTTATTTCACATAACTAACATCTATTGAAAACTAAACATGCAAAACCGGAGTGTTCACAGGCTCATCTACTTCAGAATCTTCATAACAGTGTGAAGAAGTTCGGAATTCCAGGGATATTCTTCTCCTTCTGGCATTCATTCCCAAAAATGTCTTCGACCGTATTTCTTTTGTAAGTAAGCGCTCTGGGTCTTGGAAAATGATTTAGAAACCCCTCTGGTAAAGAATTGCGCTTTGATGCCGTGGTCTACGGTAATCTCGAGTAAACACTGCAACCATAGATACTGAAATGCTGCACTGCGTCCAAAAACTCAACTCTATTGGTTAGGGGCTTTAGTGAAATACATTTTGATTGGTTTGTCATGCCTGAAGTTTGTTTTGTTGTTTGTTGTTTGTTTGATTGTCTGAAGTCTGATGCAGGTTTTTATGCTAATTTGAAAAAAAATAACACACTTGTCACAGCGTAGTAAGTAATTACGTCATTGATCGAATTCAATCGAAATTATAATGGGCCATCTGCAAAGGGTTAAACTAAACACAGAGCCTCAATACGCATTCCAATCTAGTAGAAATTAAATAACAAACTCTGGGAAAAGAACTCATATGTTTTGGTAAATTGAAACAGAATATTTGAACTAAAATAAGTGTTTTTACTTAATTAAGGTTTTGCTGTAATAGAAAACAGAAGTATTATTACAGGAAAAATGTTTAGTCTAAAAGCGTGAGAATTCAGTACCAGCCACAACCTAATTTAATAACCTCAAAAAAATGCATGAAGCCACAAGCCCTTATCTGAAGACTTACTGAAAGAGGCCCCTCGCCTCTACCTGCCTGAGCAAAGCTGTGTTAGGCTTAGAAAATAGAAGAGATGTTCTTTGACATCCAAACTAAATTTATTGGTCAACAGCTGTCCCAATTCAAGGTTCTTTTGCCATGTATAATCTTTTATATTAACCAATGAAAGGTACCTCATGGTACCAGAAAACAGAGTTAATGGTCTTATGCCCATTACCTCATTATGTTACCTACACAATTAATGAGAGCTTGGTAGTTGTGGGCCTCTTCTTATCTGTAGAGATACCGCTATGAGCAGCTTCTTGAATCTAGCAAAAGTATGATCTAATGTAATAGATTTAGGAATGTGCTTACAGTCAAAGTTTCTTATTAATTAAAAGTAACTCTGGTTATAAAGTGGGGCCTCTCAAATTCTTATCTCTAAGTTTGCCAAGGACCAATGGGAAAGGGATTTTAGCTAAAGAGGCCAGGTTTCTTGAATACACACTTATAAATGAAAAGCAAGTTGTTAATGTTAAGAAGGAAATCTATTTTAGACCAAGGCTGGACTAATTGACAGAGCAGGTGTTATATATATTAGAACATACACGTGTATCTTAATAAGTGATAAGAACTTTATGGTACAGGAAAACATATTATCAGTTCGAGTATTACCTCACATATTTTAGGGATTAGAAAAGTAGAGAGCATGAGATCATATACAATTCATTTTAAAGGAGTTGCTGGGACTTTTTAAATATATTATTCACTTAAAGACAAGAGCTGTCAAACAGACCAAATGTTGAGATTTAATTAAGTCTTCTGATGCATAAAGCAGAGGAAAAGCTCCTCCCGAAGATCTCTGACAAGCTGGTTGCTGTTTGGTTGTATTCAGAATGGCCTTCGAAGACAGCTCTTGTCTTTACATTATATTCTACAAAATACTTCTCAATAGTGGAAGGTAAGCATAATCTTGAATTTATATCTCACTTATATTAAAGCATTGCTATAGGGACATGAATTATGTTTTAGTTTAGAGAGTGTTCTATTAGATGTTTTTTGCATGTCCTAGCCATAACGGCCAGCAATATATTTACTTTTGAGAATCTACAACATTGTGTTTATATACAGTGCAGCTGGTGTCTAAAAGTCTTGTTAAACTTAAAACCTGTAAATATATTCATGAAATACATAGATACATCTAAAAGGAAGCATTTCAGAAATATATATTTTAATACCGTATTACTTCAATTTGGCGCTGGGACGGCGTTTATTTTAAATTGATCAAAATGACTGCGGCCCTTAAACGAGGGCGCCGATTATACGAGGGCGGCCTTTATTAATAATACTATGCTTTACAAACACTGCAGTATTTTATTAAATGATTTAAGGCATTTTTGAAACAGCGCCATGAGAGGCTCCGATCTGCAGCACTATACTCTTGTGTGTTTTTGGGGCTTGAATACAGTACATTTGTTAGGTGGGAGTTGGGAGGTCAGGGGAGTACTGTACCAGCGAATCAGGTGCGTGTATTGGTTGCTATGGGGCAGGACAAGAAGAGGAGAGAGAACGGTATTTGAGTGTGATGCAGCTGTTTTTTCTTGATATTACCTCTGAATATCGGTTTGATTTCTATTAAAACTAAAATATATCCTACTTGGTTATTATTTTTTTTCTCACTGTAATTTACCTGCTTGTTTGTAATTTCTGTGTAAGAGAAACCGAAACAAAATCCTCATAGATAGTAAGCAAGTTTTTTTTTAAAAATTTTTTTTAATATAATTGTACAGGACTGAGTAAAATTACAATTGAATAAAAAACAAAACAACTAAATCCCCTACAAGAAGATATCTTCAGCCAGCTTTCGGATAGTGCTTAGAGTGAGTTCCTCAGTTCCTCAGTTTGAGTTTTCACCATCCAAGCTGAGGACAAGGTAAACAGACAGCCCTTGTTTTATCCCCTGCTGTGTTGGCACTGAACTCTGCTGAAAAAAAAGGGACGTGAAGGACTGCTGTGCTGTAAGTAGTTCATCTTGGGTTGTCTGTCAGGACTGTACTATAAAATTACATTTGCTTACTAAGGTGGGTGTACATTAGTTTGTATTACATGCTGGATTGAGGTTGCAGTCTCTTCGGGGTTTTAATGTACATAGGCAGAGTTGCGCGTTTCTATATTTTTTGAGCAGGGGTAGAAAAAAAATACCTTTCCGTTTCTTTATTGAGAGCGGCGTTTATTCAAGGGAGGCGTCTATTAAAAAGCTGATATCTGAGTGAGGTGTTAATTCGAGGGTGGCGTTAATTCGAAGTAATACGGTACTTTCAATCTTTCTCTGCAAATGTTCCAGATGGGACAAAGTATTGGTGAAGTCAAGTTGCTAAAACTATTGGTTAATGACTTTATAACAAACAAACAAACAAACAAACACTAATAAAGGCAATACAGCACATGAAACACCTGTCTTCTTAACCTCTTATTAGTTTGATCCCAGAATTAGGTTTGAAGTCATGGATGAATGTAAATAGTTTACTAAATACCAATTCCTAGGTTAATTCCGACTGGCAATGCCACAATGCATGGTTCAAATGTCATCATTATTATTTGTACTCTGAACTGTGTGGTTGATATGAGGCTCTGTTTTTTTTGCCATTGAAATCACATTTGGTGATACACACATATTGTATCACAACAATGATGCACAATTCTTTCCAAAAGTTTGAAAACGTAAGCTGAACTGACAAAGAAGACAACAGTCATCCTAGTAGTTTACTCACAGCACATCACAAGATCTAAGCCAGTTCTTCACGTTACATTTACATCTCAGCTTAATCAAAATAGCCCTTAAGCTCAGATCAGTGCCTGACAGGTACATGCCACTCCAGGAAGGACATGTTTATAATACAAGCTGAAAGAGACAAAGCCTCGCACTCGCAGACTGTGTGAAATGTGTAGCTGTGTCACAAAGACGGCCAGAGTGGGTGGCGTCAGACCAGAAGCAGGAAGGAATACAGAGAGACTTGGAGTTTTGGTATAAGCTGGGCGCGTGATCGCGCTCAGCATTTAATAAACAGAAAATAAAAGGTTTTAAACACAAAAACACGGGACACGGCACTGGTAGCCAAAATAAAGAGGCAAACAAAAACGAACACACACTAACAAACAGGGACGAACAAACACGGTGAGTAAAGCAATATTTACGTTCTTTCTTTCTTTCTTTCTTTCACTTTTTAGTTTCTGCTCTCTCTCCCGTTCTCCACTCACCGAACACCTAACCCTGACTGACTAAAAATGTGCCTATTTATACTGTTGTGCTGGGATTCAATTACTAATTAATTATTCACTTGAATCCCAGCACGTGAATTAATTCTGTGCAACCCCGTGCTCACATATTACATTTAATCCGCACGTGAAGTGATTTGTGCCCTCCTCGTGCCTAAATACAAATCTACACTTTTTAAATACACGTGAAACACAGACCCGTTTATATCCCGTGTACCAATGACTATACACCAACATTAACACACGCACGCAACACACAAATGCACACAGGGACGGGGCACATTGCCACAAGCTGTCATACGTTTTTTATCTGCCTTTTGTTGTCAGGACAAACTTGAAAACAAATTGTCGCAGCTCAATGGGACTTCTGTAATATTTCAAAGTGATTAATGCACATGCAATTAATTCTACTCACCCTACGTTTCAAGGATATTTTAGATGCCACAAACTGCTAAATAAAAACATAAGGCTGAATCATGACATGGCTTTCAGTGGTGGTGGGGGGGGGGTCTACCTGGTTGAACGCACACCTATTTGAACCATGACGTCTACAGGCTTTGTCAACATTTTTTATTTATTTTTGTGAATATTCTTAATAGAAACCAACATCTCTTGACTATGCACATTTTTCTATTACCAGTTTTTTTTGGTTTTGTTTTTTTTAGGATATGTTACTATCTCAAGGAAAATTTTCTGGTCATGATGTAGAACCAGGCCTTGGTTGCTGTTGAGGTTAGGGAAAGTTAAAGGTAAGATAAGTGGTAAAGAGAAATTTCTGCTACTAAGATTTTAAACTAACATTTCACCAAATAACTTGAGAGAACCACATTCTGTGTTACATATTTTCATTATCCATTAGCTCTATCAGCCCATGAAACATGGGAAAAACCAGAACAGTGGGTCCTAGATTGCCAATATTAGGCCCCTGTCCTTTGGGGGGGATTTCATGCTGAAGACCTATGTACAAGTTGCAATGATATTGTTTACCTGATTCAGTTAAAAGTTGTATGTAGTATCAAGGCTTTTAAATCACAGTTACGACTTTATTTATTTTTTATAATTGTTGAACTTGCTCTTATTATTGCCCGTCTGCCATTATTTATTTATTTTCCCGATAACTTTTTTTAAGCTTTCTTTTTTGGAGCAATACACTGCCTCTGCGTTTGTGATCCCCTAGACACTCTCTAGATTAGATGATTTGTCTCAATGAGCCCTTTCCTGGTAAAATACATCACACATTAAATAAATAAACCAAATCTCAAAGGGAGACTCTTTTGTAAGGGATATAAATCAATCTATGCTTTTATTAAATAAATGGAATAAGATTCAGTCTTATGAGTACTTATTGCAAAATAAATAACTCACATACCTTGCACTGTATTGAGTGACAACATGGAACCTACATGTGAGTTGTAGAATGCGGGCACCTTCAATATAATTTCTACCTTTAAAATTGTACTTTATAAAATAGCTATAAATGTGGTGTTTATCAGTTTAATCACAATAGAAACCCATATTAGAAAGACCTTTCCTGTATTATTATTATTATTATTATTATTATTATTAATATTATTATTATTATTATTATTATTATTATTATTATTTATTACCCAGGGCGACTTACAGTTATATACAAAAAATACATATCAAGAATTACAGTACAATTAAGAGCAAGATACAAAATACAATGACTTCAGTCCTAATAAGAGCAAATACAAAACACAGTATGATTTGATATCAGGGCAGTTCAAGAGAAGATAAGTGTTGATAGTTACATCAGGGTTAAATATGAGTGCAAGTGAAATACAAAGTGCAGGATTAAATACAGTACAATAGGGAGCAGATAAGTGTGGGTTAAAGTGCATTGAAGGCAGAGTGCTATATTGCCCAGAAGGGAAGAGTTGAGTTTTACAGGTGTTGTCTGAAGAGGTGTATCTTGAGGAGGCGCCAGAAGGTGGTCAGGGACTGGGCAGTTCTGACATCCGTAGGAAGGTCGTTCCACCACTGCTGGGCGAGGGTGGAGAAGGAGCGGGCTCTGGAGGCAGGGGAGCGTAGAGGAGGTAGAGCCAGTCTTCTAGTGCAGGAGGAGCGGAGAGGTTGAGTGGGGGTGTAGGGAGAGATGAGGGTCTGGAGGTAGCTGGGTGCAGTCTGGTCAAGGCATCCGTAGGAAGGTCATTCCACCACTGCGGGGTGATGATGGAGAAGGAGCGGGCTCTAGAGGCAGGGGCCTTCTTAATAGTACTTGCTAGAACCAAAGTCATTGTATTTTTATCTTGCTCTTAATTGTATTATTACTTGTACTGTGATTCTTGAAATGTATTTTTCGTTACGACTGTAAGTCACCCTGGATAAAGGCATCTGCTAAGAAATAAATAATAATAATAATAATAATAATAATAGGTTAAAATAAATTAATAGAAGCTCAAGAGAGGAAAACCTGACCCAGTTTTGTAAGAGCGTTCTCAGTGTGTGGTTTAAGATGATGAGTGTTGATTCACACACTGTACTTCTGCACTTGTTGGTGCATTTGGCTGCCCTTGTGGTTTTTCAATTATTCAGCCTGTGAGCATTATATTCTTAAGGCACATGAATGTTTAATGCACTGCAGTGCTCAAGAATACATTTATATGCCACATTTGTATCCACTTATAAGGAAAGACCAAAATACACACGAGAGGTGAAGCCTCCTGAAAGTTAAGAAAGTCATAAAAATGTATCTTAGGCAAAATGTACCTTTTAAATATTGTGTTTGAATGTATCTTAATTATCACTGATATATATAGAAAATATGGACTGGAGAGGTGGCATCCCCCAAGGAAAGAACTATAGTTACCAACGAGGGACTATAATGCCCCAAGCCCAAGGCTGAGGACATTGTCCCCTGGAGGTAACTAGTTCTTCCCGAGGGGCCTTTGTTTTATGAATCAGTCAAGAAAGTAATGTTTTCAAAGTCCATAGCGCATATTTGTTTTTGGCATAGAACTGTCCGTCTGACTTTCTCCCTGCAGCATAGAATTCTTGGAGGAGTCTGTTGTTTGTGTCGTATTTATTTACATTGTCGAGTTGAATTTCAGGAAGCTTAACCATAAACAAAGGAACAGATCACCTTGCTACGTCCCCTTATATACCTTTAGTCACGCCCCCTTGGTTAGCGAGTGCAACTGTTTCTCCTCCAATCCAAGGTTGCCACATCACTTCCCTTCTGGGGCGATGACTTGGTGTACCGTAGCTCCGGCCCCTTTCTAGATGGCCAACTTCCACCTAACCCTGGGAATAAATTGTTAGGCCATCCAGTCCAGGGCACTCTGTTCCCTTTCCACAGCGCCCTCACAGGTCGGAAGGGAGATTTATAACCAAGATTCATTCTTTCTCTGTCACACTTATATAGCGTCTTTTGCGATAAATTGCCTCAAAGCACTTTACATATAAAAATAACCAAAATGAATGAAATACAAAATAAGTAAAAGATAAGATGACAAAATGCAACCCCCTTAAACTTTTTTTTATCACTTTAAAAATAAGAATAATAAAAGAAATATAAAAATACATTTCAAAAAGGCTGATAAAATGTCCCCTTTAAAATACATATGCTAAATTATAAAAAGGTGTATTTAATCTTAATTTAAAAGCAGCAACAGATGGTGCCTCCCTTACAATTCGTGGCAGATCATTCACAACTTTGGTGCTCTAAAGCTGAACACCCTGCCACCTGCCTTCTTTCTCTGTATCCATGGAATACGAAGTAAACTGTCATCCTGTGATTTAAGAGAACAACTAGGAACATATGGGGCCAGCAAATCCTTTAGATATAGGGGAGCAAGGCCATTTAAAGCTTTATAAGTTAAAAGCAGGACCTTAAAATCAATCCTAAACCGTACAGGAAGCCAATGTAAGGCTGCTAACACAGGGGTCATGTGTCCATGCTTCTTTGTTCTAGTTAAAACTCTGGCAGCAGCATTTTGCACAAGCTGCAATTGAGATAAAATACAACTTGAAATACCAGAGAAAAGAGCATTGCAATAATCAATCCTAGATTATATAAAAAGCATGCATCAGTCTCTCAGCATCCTGCAGCAAAAGAGAACGTCTTAGCAATATTTCTTATATGAAAGTTACATTCTTAATCTGTGGCTCAAATGAAAGATCTGGAACAAAATGACACACACTTTTCTCTTTTCAGCCTTCAGATCAGAGGAGTAACTACCAAATGTGAAATCAGATTTATTTATATTATTTAGTTGATTCTATCATTAAAAAAAAGTGTACATTTAATTGATGAACCCTTGACTAATTGACTGCTGCTTAGGTGGTAAAACAAGCGTGGCTGTGTAATACTACAAAGGTTAAATTATGCTACTAGCTCATTAGAATAAAATAGTTATTGTCATGTATATAACTGCATAATGTAACATTTAATTTCAACAATGCACTTAACCTTGCTTCTGGTTGTGAAGAATACTTCAGGGGATGCAGTAGTTTTCTACACTGAACTCTGCAATTTATTATTGATTTTAGGCACCACAGAACACCCTCTGTGGAGAGGACGTCAAGGGTCCCATGAGAACAATGCAATTTACCAGAAATATGCTTCAGCGTTTGACCCACATCGTGCTTATCAGCTGATGGGAATATTTGCTGTGAATAAACACAGGAATACTTGAAATTGTTTTTAGATATGCAATGATCTCTTTTGCAGACAAGAGTGCCAATGAAGTTGGATTCATATCCAGCTGTGCTCTGTGGATTTTGACCTGAAATTGTAATGTTACAGAGCTAAATAGTCATAAGCTGAGGCTTAAAATTGCTGAATTACTTTTTTTTTCATAAAGGATGGTATTTGTGGAGGACTAAGGATCAGGTTATTGTTGCTTTGCATTTTTAATCTGACATGTATGACCTTGAGTGGTGCAAGTCACCTTGTGCCTCTGTGGTGGCCCAGTTGTGAAACAAGGTACAGAACACCTATGGGAGGCACAATGTAGGCTTTTGCAGAAAGATAGCTGTACAATGTTACTTCCTTGTGTTAGTTTTGTTTGAAAACAGATTGAAATGTGGAGGAAATAAACAATAAGCATGCTGTTCTCATTCTCATAAGTATTTGTATTTGAGCTGACTATATAATACAAACAAACTGTATATTTTAATATAAAACTCTTTTAATTTATTTCTGTGACAGGGAGGGCCCTGTTGCTAGCTCTTGTACGGATGTGTGCAGCTGGGAACAGGAGACACATTGCTAGGTATCTAATAATTATTGTTGAGTGACGACCCACGTGTAACACACATAAGATCTCCCCCTTAAGCCTGGGACAGACGAGCGCAGTGCAGCACACAAGGCATTTTACCTCCAGTATCGCTGCCATTGCTTTCATATGGTGTTGGACAGATCAGCGCGAGACAATACCGCTAGTCCCGCGGTGCCGCTCAAATCGAATCCAGAGCGTGTTGTGCTGGCTGCCACGCGGTACCGTCGGTGGATTAACCAATCACAGCCAAGTGCTGACAACACGTGCTTGGCACGGAGGTGTCCAAGCACCCTGAAGTGTTTGATCCCTCCCATATTTCATAAAAGGACAAGCAAGTCAGTATTTCATACTTCGCCCCTGATATGCATCCTTCCTGCCTTTTTTTAAAATTATTTCTGTAGTTCACTACTATTTTTACTAAATAACTGGCTGTTTCTTTGCACAGCTCAGATCGCTCATTTCATACACCTGCACATAGATGACAGAAAAACAAAGTTGAAAAACAAACCCGTGTTTTTTATTTAGTAGATTATATGGGGGGCATTACAGCTATGGCCAAAAGTTT
This sequence comes from Acipenser ruthenus, assembly GCF_902713425.1. Lineage (NCBI taxonomy): Eukaryota > Metazoa > Chordata > Actinopteri > Acipenseriformes > Acipenseridae > Acipenser > Acipenser ruthenus. Next base: position 3,214,564 of record NC_081191.1, read on the forward strand.
TGCATCATGGCCTATAGAATTAATAATTATGATTTCCATTACACGAGAGTAGATGTTAAAACTTCATGCTGATTTGAACTCGGCTCTCGCCAAGATAAGCACCAACTAAGACGTAGCTTTACAGTAAACTAATGTGATCCATATGCGTCTCCATCCATTTACGTTTCCTTCCATATGATGATGTAGATATCCTTCTATAGAATTAATAATGTTACACTGACATATTGAAATTACATATCGCTTTGTAGTTTTCCAAAAATTGAAAAATGTGACATTTCGAAATCAAACATGAAATACTGTACTATTATTGTAGTTTCCAGTAGACTTTGGAGATACCATTTTGTAGCTCCTCGTCTGTCTGTCTCGGGGTTTACACTGTCGTACACAAATTTATAGTGCAGAAATTTCAGGAGACAGTCAACATTAGCAACCCACCATAAATGTTTAATTTAGTAATAATAATAATAATTTATTATTATTATTATTATTATTATTATTATTATTATTATTATTATTATTATTATTATATATTTTTTAACTTTGGGTACTAATTTAGTTTTCATTAGGACCCTGGGGACCCTTTTACTTGCACATGAAATAAATCCAGCTCTAACCATCTGCAAGAGTATCCTTACAGCATAGCCTCTCCTTTAACACTGCTTGTATTAATGCTGCTCAACACAGACCCTCCTCCTCCTCGGTTTTAACTCAGTGTTATATAACCCTGAGAATCTAAGTGAATCTAAATTTGGCGTGCACCCCTAATAAGGAATCCCTCACCAGGGTCAAAAGATCATTGACACTTTATTACCTGGTTAAAAGAAAGGTTGGCTAACTGTGAAATTGGGTCTGCGCAGCAGCACAATTACAATTGTTATTCGCTTGCGTTGAGCTGCCTCCGTACTGCACCATAAGAGTGACTCACCCCAGCCTTTCCACAACTCGCTCCCAGGGCACTGGTGCATGCAGCATGAGTCTGCTGTGTATCAGCAACTTGCAGAAAGCCCTTTTAATGAGAGCCCCAAAGGGTAAGACAAAATAAAAAAGTGGGCCTGTGATCATATACAGTATGTGCAGCCACACTCTCCCTCTGCTGATTTTACTTAATCCGCCTCCCGCTTTGAACTGGAAATCCAGACAGCTCGGGCCCTATGACAATGCCTCTCTCCACCTCCCGCTTTGAACTGGAGATCCAGACATCTCGGGTCCTATGACAACGCCTCTCTCCACCTCCCGCTTTGAACTGGAAATCCAGACAGCTCGGGCCCTATGACAACGCCTCTCTCCACCTCCCGCTTTGAACTGGAGATCCAGACAGCTCGGGTCCTATGACAACGCCTCTCTCCACCTCCCGCTTTGAACTGGAAATCAAGACAGCTCGGGCCCTATGACAACACCTCTCTCCACCTCGGTGTCTCCTTTCCCTGGTCTCTGGCTCAGTTCCTGCTACCCTGAAGCTTGCCCGAGTTACGCTGGTACTCAAAAAACCCTCCCTTGACCCGGCTGAGTTATCTAATTTCCGTCCCATCTCCAATCTCCCTTTTATCTAAAAAACTCTCGAAAGGGCTGTAGCCAGTCAGCTGACGAAACATCTCACGGACAACAATCTTCTTGAATCTCTACAGTCTGGTTTCTGGCCGCATCACATTACTGAAACTGCACTGCTCCGGATTGTGAATGATCTGCTTAATGATGATGCTGGTGCTCCCTCTGTGCTTGTCCTCCTTGACCTAACAGCCGCTTTTGACACCATAGATCATGGCATTCTTCTTGACCGCCTTCAGAAGTATGCTGGGATCTCTGGAAGCTGTCTCTCCTGGATGTTCTCTTACCTATCCGGACGCATGCAGTGTGTCTTCTATGATGGAAGCAGTGGTGTTGCAAACCCGGTCACTTATGGTGTCCCCCAAGGATCTGTTCTTGGGCCCCTTCTCTTTAATATCTACATGCTTGCCTTGGGTCACCTCATCCGTCAACACAGCCTCATGTTTCACTCCTATGCTGACGACACCCAACTCTACTTAAAACTCGACCCAGGAAGCCCTTCTTCCATGGTCCGGCTCTCGGTTTGCATTCAAGACATCGAGGCCTGGATGTCTGCCAATTTTCTTCAGCTGAACACTAGCAAATCTGAACTCCTTCTGGTAGGATCTAAAACTCAACTTAAGAATCTAAATATAGCTGCCCTGAACCTCAGAAACTGTCTGCTGCTGCCTTCCCCCACAGTACGAAGCCTTGGTGTACTTCTTGACAGCAACCTCTCCTTTGATACCCACATCTCCTCCGTAGTCAAATCTTCCTTCTACCATCTTCGAAACATCTCCAAAGTTCGTCCCTATGTTTCCCTCCCGAATGCAGAGATACTTTCTCATGCATTTGTCTCCCCTCGACTCGACTACTGCAACTCTCTATATGGTGGTCTTCTGGCACGCACCATAAACCAACTGCGTGACCACATCACCCCCCCGTCTTGCCCAGCTGCACTGGCTACCTGTCAAGTTCAGGATTATTTTCAAAACTCTCCTGCTCACCTACATTGCCCTTCATCACACAGGTCCCGAGTACCTCCTCAACCTGCCGACCCGCTATGTCCCTGCCTGCAAGCTGAGGTCCTCCGACTCTGGTCTGCTTGTTATCCCCAAGGAAAAGTGCACCACACCTGGAGAACACTCATTTAGCTTCATGGCTCTGACTCTCTGGAACTCTCTCCCAGCTTTGGTGCATGATGCTCCCACCGTCGCTCGCTTTAAATCAACTCTCAAGACCCACATGTTCTCTCTTGCTTTCCATGCTCTTTAAGCTTGATATCTGCTATTAGTTGCTTCTACTATTTCATGTATTATGTTACTATCATATATTATGCACTTTCCACTGTCCTTAATATATTATGCATTTTTCACTGTACTGTTTTATGCATTTTTTTATTATTATTTTTTTTTTAATGTGTATCATGTATTATGCATTTCTCTGTATTTAAAGTATTATGGATTTTCTTGTTACTGCATCTTGTAAAGTGCTTTGTGATGGTGGTCCACTATGAAAGGCGCTATATAAAATAAAGATTGATTGATTGATTGATTGATTTCCGCAGTAAAGCTGACAAACGGGACCTTTTACGGTTCCCTGATTGCTTGATGCTGTAGTTTCACTGTGGCCCTTGTGACCTTGACAGCTCTTTTACGGTTCCCTGATTGCTTGATGCTGTAGTTTCACTGTGGCCCTTGTGACCTTGACAGCTCTTTTACGGTTCCCTGATTGCTTGATGCTGTAGTTTCACTGTGGCCCTTGTGACCTTGACAGCTCTTTTACAGTTCCCTGATTGCTTGATGCTGTAGTTTCACTGTGGCCCTTGTGACCTTGACAGCTCTTTTACGGTTCCCTGATTGCTTGATGCTGTAGTTTCACTGTGGCCCTTGTGACCTTGACAGCTCTTTTACGGTTCCCTGATTGCTTGATGCTGTAGTTTCACTGTGGCCCTTGTGACCTTGACAGCTCTTTTACAGTTCCCTGATTGCTTGATGCTGTAGTTTCACTGTGGCCCTTGTGACCTTGACAGCTCTTTTACGGTTCCCTGATTGCTTGATGCTGTAGTTTCACTGTGGCCCTTGTGACCTTGACAGCTCTTTTACGGTTCCCTGATTGCTTGATGCTGTAGTTTCACTGTGGCCCTTGTGACCTTGACAGCTCCTTCTTTCTACTTGTGTGAATAGCTGATTCCCCTTCACCTCCAAATAATGTATGTATTTTCATTCATACAGGTAATAATGGCACATAATAGTGCTTCTTCAAAACCTACAAATCAACTCACAATTACATACCCCCAGCCTGCTCTGCCATACAGACAGTAAAAATAGGGTTTGCACTCTGCAATTTGATACTGCCACCAAATGTGTTATCCTTATAATCAGTGAAAGACACATTTTCTGAGAGAAAAAAACAAGCAATTGCAGTGTTATAAAACTAGGAAAGAGGAAGGAGTATTCTTGCTTTTTTTTATAGTATACCATTACAGTTATTTGCTTTCGCCTTCGCGCACATTGCATTGATTTTTTATCTAACTCAATTAAATAAGTTATGCCTTAATATTAAGGCACAGTAGAAAACACTGTACATTCTTTCTCAGTAAATAGGTTTTATTTTTGGTGGACTTCTTAAGTGAAAATCAATCCTCCTAAATCATTTGGTTAAATAATACATCCACAGGACTGGATTGCGTGTGTGTCTGTGAGTGTGTGTGTGTGAGTGAGTGAGTGTGTGTCTGTCTGTGTGTGCGCTCGTGTGTGTGTGTGCGTGTCTGTCTGTGCGCGTGTGTGTGTGCGTGTGAGTGAGTGAGTGTGTGTGTGTGTGCATGAGTGTGTGTGTACGTGTGTGTGCATGTCTGTCTGTGCGTGTGAGTGTGTGTGTCTTTCTGTGTGTCTGTGTGTGTGTGTGCGTGTGTGAGTGAGTGAGTGTGTGTCTGTGTGTATGTGTATGTGTGTGTGAGCGTGTCTGTCTGTCTGCGTGTGCATGTGTGAGTGTGTGTGTCTGTGTGCGTGTGTGTGTGTAATTTTCCCATTAACCAGCATATATTTTGTAATCACAATATAATAAATGTTAACGAGCAATACATTACATTTTGTGGTTACCTGTTTTACAGTTTAACACGTATTGCACAGATTTTTGTTTTTGTAAAGCTACTGATAAATACCTGCTATTTTCTGACTGTTTGTCCTTCTGAGGCAGGGAGATTCCACAGTCACCATGGGAACAACAAACTTAAAAACATCAAAAACAAACCATCAACGTGTATTCTTTGGGTCTCTCATTCTTGATGTGTTTGCCACTGAGGCATGCCCTGGATTTTGAATGATCTCTGTTCAATATCAGATTTCAAAGATTGAAGGTAGCTAACGCAGGCTATGAAAAGACTACTGTTACTGATATACCAACCTGAGGGAATGGAACAGCATGTATTGAGGCAATTAGACAATATTATTAGCCTGCCAATTGTTCCTTCAAATCTTGCAACCCGTGCAACAGTTAGGACAGCTAGCTGAATCAAGGGAAACATACTGTATCAATCAATCAATCTTTATTTAATATCGTGCCTTTCGCAATAAATTGCTGCAAAGTGCGTTACAGGGACAAAACAGTATATTGACAACTATAAAAAGAGTAACAATAAGCAATAAAAAGCAGTAAATACAATAAAACAGTCCAAACAAAAATAAAAAAAACAAAAACAATGGAAAGAAAAACACAATAACAGCAATAACACAGTGATTACACACACGGTTATGTAGTTACAATGCAACATGATGTTTAATTACAAAAGGAAACTTTTAGGCAGTTGCTAACATTTTTGCTGTATTGTAACCTTCTAACCACGTGTGCAGTTATTGTGGAATTGCTGTACTGTATTTGTGACAATTTAGATGGTTACCAAATAGCAATGCACTGGACGTGATTTATCCCTCAGCAGTTGAGTGAATAAAGAAGGTCCCTTTTATTCCATCTGTAACAGGGTGACGTGTTACATGTGTGGGTAGTCACTGGAAAATACTGACAGACACAGAGCATTGGTGTTGATACGCCGCTCAGGCACGCAGATTTAATTTTAACACCGAGCTGACACTAGGGTACCAGCAATGGTAGACCTAGTGTCACATTGAATAAATAAATAAAAACAAAAGGTAAAAAATAAAAGTTTGCCACACAAAATGACGAGTGCTAGTAACCCTCCCTATACTTGTTTGGGATCCACATCCCCTAAGCTGACTTCTGTTGTGTTGTTTCTGAAGTCCTGGCCTCCCAGCAACTCCGGGCCATTCCGATGGTCCTGGCTGGGCAATCGCCGTCACAGGCCCCGTCTTGCAGTTAAAGGGCTCTGTGGTAGCAGTTCCCGCAGAGCGGACGCTTCCCTCCTGGATGTAAACAAACACTCACTCAGTGCCCGTCTGTACAGCAATGGCCTTGCAGCAGCCCCGAGCTGTAGCGCAGCCGCTTTTTGAGCTCTGCGCAGCATCCCCAGGCATCCCCCCCCCCCCAGCCAATCCAGCTCTCCCGATCATCTCAGCTCAGGGCGAGCCTCCCGCTCAGCTGGTTGCTTAGCAACGCGTCTCCAACTGCGCATTGCAGCTGATTTTTCACAGGCACACACTAGCGCCGGAACCAGCGACCCGGTTGCCTGTCACACCATCCATTATCTGTAACCGCATAATCCAATAGAGGGTTGCGGTGAGCCGGAGCCTAACCCAGCAGACAAAGTACTACACCCTGGATGGGATGCCAGTCCATTGCAGGGCAACTAAGAGAGGCCAATCCACCTTGGACTGTGGGAGGAAACCGGAGTACCCGGAGAAAACCCACGCGAACCCGGGGAGAACATGCAAACTCCTGAGGCCAGAATCGAACCCAGGACCCTGGAGCTGTGAGGCATTAGTGCTAACCACCGTGCCACTGTGCTGCCCTCCCGTTTATTGAATATATGTATATATATATATATATTTCTCTGAAATGCCACCCCACCTCTACCTCAGCTATAAATAGTACAGGCCTCTATTCCTCCTGAGGTGTTTTCTCAGGTGGCTATTCAGAAATTCACTTCAGATATTAACCCCACACAGTTGAACCAAACTCACAGAGGCTCCAACTGTGAATTCTGGACCTTACTCCTTACAGATGGAGGTAAATCAAATATCCCACTGCAAACCATAAATACATAATGTGTTTGGGTCGTGTAAAATATTTTTAAGGATAGGGTTATAAATGTCTTTATAAATCTCAATAAATTACATAAACCATTGCATGTACTATACATAACATATGTGCTTTAAATGATACTGTATTTTTGAATGATAGTTTATGTAAGCCCTGATCACAACGGCAGCTTTTAAATACTGCTGGATGGTTGGCTGGCTGGCTTGAGTGGGGCAGGTCTTTGTTCGGCTGATAGCCTGAAGAAAAACGTTTCCATTCATGGTCACCGCACTGAAGGGGAGCATCCAATCAGGACAGAGCTGCGTGATGGGATTGGAAGAGAGACAATCCAATCAGGACAGAGCTGCATGATGGGTCTGGAAGAGAGCCAACCCAATCAGGACAGAGCTGCGTGATGGGACTGGAAGAGAACCAACCCAATCAGGACAGAGCTGCGTGATGGGATTGGAAGATAGCCAATCCAATCAGGACAGAGCTGCATGATGGGTCTGGAAGAGAGCCAACCCAATCAGGACAGAGCTCCGTGATGGGACTGGAAGACAGCCAACCCAATCAGGACAGAGCTGCGTGATGGGACTGGAAAAGAGATTTTAAAACAAGGGTAGGGATGAGTTAGTGTGTGAAGGCCCCATAAAATTTAATACTCGTAAGCTACAGTACTACAGAAATCTATAAAAAATATATTATTGTTTAAAAAAATTGGCAAAAAGTCATAATGACTACTAAGGGTGTCTAAATTCTTCACTCTGTACTGCACATGCAAAGCCAAGGTCAAAAGCCGCTGTGTCGTTGTAATTGAACGTCAGTGACTTCCCAAATCCCAACACGTGTTTTTCCGTCTAAAGGTCAGCAAATCAAAAGCTGCATCCCACACAAAAGGCCTTGAAGTTGCGGTATAGGTAACAAGACAAAAAAAAAACATTGCAGAGGAGTCAAGACTTCATTTTGATAAACAAACAGAACCTGAGAAACTCCCTCGGGATCCTACTTTCTTTTTTTAACCTTACAATGTAGCTGAGGACATCTTAAACACACCATACAGTGTTCTCTGTGCAGTGCTATTTGATGCAGTCTCAGTGCATGTGTGTGTGTGTGTGTGTGATGACTGTGTGTGTCAGTATGTGTGTGTGTGTGCGTGTGTGTGATGGCTGTGTGTGTGTCAGTGCGTGTGTGTGTGTGATGGGTGAGTGTGTGTCAGTGTGTGTGTGTGTGTGTGATGGTGGTGTGTGTCAGTATGTGTGTGTGTGTGCGTGTGTGTCATGGCTGTGTGTGTCAGTGCGTGTGTGTGATGACTGTGTGATGGCTGTGTGTGTGTGTGTGTGCGTGTGTGATGACTGTGTGATGGCTGTGTGTGTGTGTGTGCGTGTGTGTGATGGCTGTGTGTGTCAGTGTGCATGTGTGATGACTGTGATGGCTGTGTGTGTGTGTGATGGCTGTGTGTGTCAGTATGTGTGTGTGTGTGTGTGATGGCTGTGTGTGTCAGTGTGTGTGTGATGACTGTGTGATGGCTGTGTGTGTGATGGCTGTGTGTGTCAGTATGTATGTGTGTGTGTGTGTGTGTGTGATGGCTGTGTGTGTGTGTGATGGGTGTGTGATGGCTGTGTGTGTGTGTGTTTTTGTCAGTATGTGTGTGTGTGATGGGTGTGTGACGGCTGTGTGTGTGTGTGTGTGATGGGTGTGTGTGTGTCAGTGTGTGTGTGTGATGGGTGTGTGTGTGTGTCTGTATGTATGTGTGTGTGTGTGTGTGTGATGACTGCATGTGTGTGTGTGTGTGTGATGGCTGTGTGTGTGTATGTCAGTATGTGTGTGTGTGTTTCAGTGTGTGTGTGTTTGATGGCTGTGTGTGTGTATGTCAGTATGTGTGTGTGTGTGTGATGTGTGTGTGTGTTTGATGGCTGTGTTTGTGTGTGTGATGGGTGTGTGTGTCAGTATGTATGTGTGTGTGTGTGTGTGTGTGTGTGTGTGTGATGGGTGTGTGATGGCTGTGTGTGTGTGTGTGTGCGTGTGTGATGACTGTGTGATGGCTGTGTGTGTGTGTGTGTGCGTGTGTGTGATGGCTGTGTGTGTCAGTGTGCATGTGTGATGACTGTGTGATGGCTGTGTGTGTGTGTGATGGCTGTGTGTGTCAGTATGTGTGTGTGTGTGTGTGATGGCTGTGTGTGTCAGTGTGTGTGATGACTGTGTGATGGCTGTGTGTGTGATGGCTGTGTGTGTCAGTATGTATGTGTGTGTGTGTGTGTGTGATGGCTGTGTGTGTGTGTGATGGGTGTGTGATGGCTGTGTGTGTGTGTGTTTTTGTCAGTATGTGTGTGTGATGGGTGTGTGACGGCTGTGTGTGTGTGTGTGTGATGGGTGTGTGTGTGTCAGTGTGTGTGTGTGATGGGTGTGTGTGTGTGTCTGTATGTATGTGTGTGTGTGTGTGTGTGATGACTGCATGTGTGTGTGTCAGTGTGTGTGTGTGTGTGATGGCTGTGTGTGTGTATGTCAGTATGTGTGTGTGTGTTTCAGTGTGTGTGTGTTTGATGGCTGTGTGTGTGTATGTCAGTATGTGTGTGTGTGTGTGATGTGTGTGTGTGTTTGATGGCTGTGTTTGTGTGTGTGATGGGTGTGTGTGTCAGTATGTATGTGTGTGTGTGTGTGTGTGTGTGTGTGTGTGATGGGTGTGTGTGTGTCAGTGTGTGTCTGTGTGATAGCTGTATGTGTGTGTGTGTGTGATGGGTGTGTGTGATGGGTGTGGTGTCAGTATGTATGTGTGTGTGTGTGTGTGTGTGTGATGGCTGTGTGTGTGTGTGTGTGATGGGTGTGTGTGATGGGTGTGTGTGTGTGTGATAGCTGTGTGTGTGTGTGTATGTCAGTATGTGTGTGTGTGTGTGTGTGTGATGGCTGTGTGTGTGTGTGTGTGTGTGTCAGTGTGTGTGTGTATCTCTGTTAGCACATGCTGTGCCTGATTTCCCCCCTTCAGGGATTGTTGAATCGATTGCAGTAGAAAGTGCTGAAATAGCATCACAGGATCCCCGACGCAGGCCTGTGAGTCACTGGAGCTGAAAACATGAACAAGACTGCTGACTTCTGAAACAAGGCAAACACTTAAAAGCGTTACTTGAAGATGGCAATTGTGAGATCAGACCCATTCTAGACAGCCCGTACTGCAATGCATAACAAAGCAGTATCTGCTTTAGAGAACCTGTGCTGTCTGACGCCTAGCAAAGGTGCATTTGTATTAGCATTCAGGGGTCATGGCTTTGTCAGATCCTTCCTTCTAATGTGTTCAGATATTAATATAATGTCTGTTTCTAAATCGTATTAACAACATGTAGTCGTATTAACAACATGTAGTTATTAACAACATGTAGTCGGAAACACAGCTGATCCCCAGCCTGCAGTGTAGAAAAATAACAACATTCAAAAGCACTGTGTATGTGGTTTAAAATGTGTACTGTGTGGGGTGTTTTGTATTATGATTTTATTTTACCATGTTTAAGAGGGTTTTTTTGTATTATGATTTTATTTTACCATATTTAAGTGGGGTTTTTTGTATTATGATTTTATTTTACCATGTTAAGTGGGTTTTTTTGTATTATGATTTTATTTTACCATGTTAAGTGGGTTTTTTTGTATTATGATTTTATTTTACCATGTTAAGTGGGGTTTTTGTATTATGATTTTATTTTACCATGTTTAAGAGGGGTTTTTTGTATTATGATTTTATTTTACCATATTTAAGTGGGGTTTTTTGTATTATGATTTTATTTTACCATGTTAAGTGGGGTTTTTGTATTATGATTTTATTTTACCATATTTAAGAAGGCTGTTACTAGACTTTATGAGCCCATGAAGGGAATATCATCTAAACTGTGTTTTTTCTCCTCAGTGGGATCAATCTGTATGAACATTTTATGAAGTAATGCATAAATATCCTGGGAAATCATTTCTAAAGGATACCCATTTAGAATTGAATCAGTCTCTATATACATTAATCCACAGGGAAGCTACATCAGCATGCAAACTGCAGAGTAAACAAGGTATAGTTCATTCCATTTGAAGAATATACAGTAACTTGTATTAGAAAGTGCATAGTTTGTAACCCGTTTGATGCGCGGTTGGTGTTTCAGTCTCTGATTACATAACAAAGTTTTAATCTTTTTTTTTTTACATATTAAATATAAAGGCTGTATTTTTACTACAAAGGTATATTTGATTGAAATGTCTGTAATTTACTGAGGAATTAACCAGAATAAATAAATACATAAATACATATTCATGGAGGCATACAGTCACAGCAAGTGTTTAGCATTTGTTCTTAATGTTTATTTATTTACTTTCCTAGTAGCCAGTTCTAGTTCAGTAAAAAATAAAAAAATGACAACAATACAGCAAACGCGAACAAGCACTGTAGTGTTTCATTATTTATAGCACTCGTACCTTGTTTTCCTCCATACAACCATGGGAGCTCCTGAAGCACTGTATATTAGCAACAATTGGAAACAACAAATTGTCCTCTGAGTCCCAGACCTCCTGCTGTAGAGGAGAAGGGGGAGAAGGGGAGAAGGAGAAGGCGAAGAGGAAGGAGAAGGGGAGAAGGAGAAGAGGAAGGAGATGGAGAAGGAGAAGGAGAGAAGAGGAAGGAGAAGGAGAAGGAGAAGAGGAAGGAGAAGGGGGAGAAGGAGAAGAGGAAGGAGATGGAGATGGAGAAGGAGAAGGAGAGAAGAGGAAGGAGAAGGAGAAGAGGAAGGAGAAGGGGGAGAAGGAGAAGGGGTTGGAGAAGGGGAGAAGGGAGAGGAGAAGTGGAAGGAGAAGGGGGAGAAGGAGAAGGATGAGGAGAAGGAGAAGAGGAAGGAGAAGGAGAAGGGGAGGAGAAGGAGAAGAGGAAGGAGAAGGGGGAGAAGGAGAAGAAGAGGAAGGAGAAGGGGAGAAGAAGAAGGAGAAGAGGAAGGAGAAGGGGAGAAGGAGAAGAAGAAGGGGAGGAGAAGGAGAAGGGGAGGAGAAGGAGAAGAGGAAGGAGAAGGAGAAGGAGAAGAGGAAGCAGAAGGGGGAGAAGGAGAAGAGGAAGGAGAAGGAGAAGGAGAAGAGGAAGCAGAAGGGGGAGAAGGAGAAGGAGAAGAGGAAGGAGAAGGGGGAGAAGGAGAAGAGGAAGGAGGTGGAGATGGAGAAGGAGAAGGAGAGAAGAGGAAGGAGAAGAAGGAGAAGGACAAGGCTGAAGGAGAAGGAGAAGGAGATGGAGATGGAGATGGAGAAGGAGAGAAGAGGAAGGAGAAGTAGAAGAGGAAGGAGAAGATGAAGGAGATGGAGAAGGAGAAGAGGAAGGAGATGGAGAAGGAGAAGAGGAAGGAGATGGAGATGGAGAAGGAGAAGGAGAGAAGAGGAAGGAGAAGAAGGAGAAGAGGAAGGCGAAGGAGAAAAGGATGGAGAAGAAGGAGAAGGAGAAGGAGAAGGGGGTGTCATTCCATTAAGGGCCTGATTTAAGGGGCAAAATAAGACATAGTTCACAAAATTGTTTTTAATACCTGATTTATGTAACTAAATCAAGTTATTTATATTTTTAAGGGTTCAACATGTGGATGCATGACACAACCCTTTCAATTCTTTGAAAGGCATATACTGTATTTAGTGACCCAAATCAAGTTTTAGAAATCACTTGGTTCTTATTTTGCCCCTTTTGAAAATAATGGGGTAAATCTCAGTGTATAATAATACGGTAATGTTAAGGTTGTCGTTTTCACTGAAACGTTTGTGTTTTAAAAGTGGGTAAAGGGTTTAACGCTAACCTAATTGCTCTGCTTCCGATATCCCAGTTAGTACACATTTCACAGTTACATACTGTAATTACTGCTACAGTAACATTTTTTTCAATCGTTTTACAGTAGCAGATAGGGACATTGAGCTACTCTTATTTCATGTCATGGGCTTTACAAAAAGAACGAGGGGTAAGAACGCTGTTTAACTCTTCATTTGAGAGCTTCCGTCCAAATCTCACCAGATTGGATACATACAACCTTGACTTAAGTACATTTCACCTGCTTTCCACAAAGAATGACACTTTGTATCAAATATAAACCAATGAACACAGACTGCTAAATAAACACCACATTCCTGTGAATGTCGAAAGTAGAAATATGTAGCAAAGTTTTTAAATAACATGTTTACACAGATAATCACGAATAAACTAAAATAAAAGGGGTCTCCCTTTACCTTGGCAAATTTGTCAACACCAGCCTGTAAGTAATGTTTTTGCTTCTCAGGTTAGCTCACAATAATCAAAAGGTCGCTCAGTCTCTCCTCCCCAGCAGCAAGTATGTTTTGACCCTTTTCATGCACGAAAAGAACCTTTCATTTACCAAACTAATACCAGCATTTTGCATACTGCGAAAATATGTTAAAAAAATAAATCCATTGATTTTCATGTATAACATCGCCTAATCATTTATTTCCATATAAATGCATATTTACACAATGTAACATTTTTAAACAGTAATTATAGCAGTACATTTCAACCAGAATGTATCTAATACTGTAGTGTACCACCTTAGTTTAAATATAATTTTGCACCGATCCACTGTGAAAAAGACATTACAGCAGCTATGCATTCTGGTACCAAACCCAAAAACGCACAGCACAGCCCTACACATGAGCCGAAAATTTCAAAGCTATGGTCCCTTTTCTTTACAGCATGTATAAATAATTGTACTTGGGCATCAACAATATTTATAGTTTCTTCCACAAGTGAATCCCTCCTTGTTGTCGCGCATTTCTTCTGTTTTCCACCTGCTGTGGCAAACATCCTACATTTCCCTTTGTCTCATGATGATATCAATAATAATAAAAATAATAATAATAATAATAATAATAATAATAATAATAATAATAATAATATAGAAATAATAGAATGCAATGTAATTCTGTGTTTTCGATATAATCACTGGACAACGATGAACTATCAATCAAAAATCAGCCGATGTCTTGAGACTCTGAGTTTGAGCAATTACATCACATAGCAACCTTTGCTGACTTCATTCTGGATCCGGGTTAGATTAGAAAAGAATTATGTTTGAAATGTATCATGTAGATCGTCTGGGGGGGTGGGGCAAACCATGGTCTGGGGAGCAACTGCACCCCCTGCCCTATAGGAAATGATTTCCCTAGTGCACAGCATTGTCCTTTTGTAGGGTTCAAATAAATACAAAGAGTACAGCATGTTTGGGCTAAAAAGAAGTGCTCTAGAATGAAACCATGATGTTGGTCATGGATATCCGATTTGTTGGAGTATCTGCATATGTTAAAGTAGCGCCGTATCCTGCTCAGAAGCACATTACTGATTAGTTTAATTACTGCTGATGAGGAAGTTATCTGGCAATCAATACACAAAATAACCCAAATGCTGAATATAGGTCGTTACACGCTTTATCAGAGCAGTGCACAGAGAGTTTATTAATCCAAATAAAGTGGGCATAACATGTAGTATTGACTAGTTTCATTGACTGTGGTGATAATCGTACTTCCCTTTTGTTCACACCGACTTTTAAATATACAGTATTACTTCCATGCTGCATTGCTTTGTTTTGAATTGCTTTCATCAGGACTCTTGGATGTTATTCTTACTCTGTTCTTAGCTACATGACTTCCTCTTCTTACTTTCTTTTCTATCCACAGCTTGATCTTCACTCCACTGTACTGTACATATAACATATAAAATGCAGCATGCCTAAAATCACCCATTACAAGTTCCTTGGCACTGTCAATCAAGCTTTGTTTTGCACTGACTCGTTTAGATCAAAGCCCATTGTACCAGCTTTCTGCTTTTTATTCTCATTGGATATGCATGATGTTTTCATTCCCTGAGAATGGGAGTGAAACAAAAGCCACCGCTCACAACCCCCAAGAACTTAGGCTGGGACCCCTATCATTTCTGGGGTGAAAACACATCTGCCGGTCTCAAGTTAATATCTTCTCTTCATCTTATTCTCGTTGTATTTGCAGTTATTTTATTGATCTGAGCTTGTATGCTGTCTTCAAAAAGAAAGGTGGACAACAAACAGAAAGATCCAGTATGAATCTCTTTGAAGGAACCCTATCGAGGCCCAGTGGTCAAAACCCCTAGAAGAACATGGGCGTTTAATATTAGAAGTCACGTTGGAATTTCCTGAACCTCATTCACTGAAACTCAAGGATGGTATTGAAGATACTTTTTCACTATGGAGGAAGTGCTTACTGTGAAGAGCTATTTTCTCTGCACATCTGCATGTTTGTAAGTGCTTGGATGCTACCAGAGTGTACTTTCTCTTGTACTCTTTGTATGACCGACCTGACACTGCAAAGAGTGCGCGAGAAATACATTCTCAACTTGATTAGTGGTAGCCATCTAGTTGCCAGGAGTATGACAAGCCTATATATTGTAAAAAGATTTGACCCACTCAGGTTCGTTGCCCCTTTAAAAATTGACCCAGCACACAGAAATGGATTTTCACAGCGCGGTTGCGCTAATTTTAATAAACACAAAATCAAAACACACAAAACCAAATAAACACCTAGCTCTTATCGAGCACTAACTACACACGCAGGAACCTAACTAACGCAGGACGGCTAAGCCGTTTCCCTGCCCCAAACTTAATTAAACCACGCAGGTTTGCACCGTACCTTCTCATCCGACTGCTTGGAAGCAGAGCACCTTCTCTGCCTCCCTCTCCTCAGCAGCCCCGAGCAGACTAACTGCTTTACTTTTATACTGCCCAATAACGCTCAGGTGCGGATAATCATTACTAATTAAACAATCAAACAAATGTGCATTCTCACATGTTTCTTTTATGCAGGGAGGATTAACCCCCTCCCTGCTGTCTCACTCCACCTACTTCCTCACACATCCCCCCCCTTGTCTTTTCAAGACACAGGCCACGAGACGGCCACCTCCTCCCCTAAAACACAACCACCCAGCGTCAAGTCCAGCAATGTCCATTGCCGCCCTCTTCCACGGGCGGGCTTGAGGATGGGTCGGTTCTTTCGGCGCTGCCAGGAAGGGACCGCAAACCGGCGACACGGGACCCCACCGGGCTAACAGGGCCGACCGAAGCGTAGGCCGGGGCACTGGAGGATGCCGCAGTGGACACAGGTCTTCCCCTGGGGACTGGCGCAGTGATGCCCGACCACCCAGGGGGAGCGAAGCAGCGAACAGGGGGAGCGACAGCGACGTCTGGCAGCAGCTCAGCGACGTCTGGGTGCTCGGGGAGAGCGGAGCAGGTAACCAGGGGCAGAGCTGTGGCCAGTGCTGCAGACCCCTGGGCTCCAGGTCCAGCACAGGGAGGTCCAGGAAGACCGGCAGGGTGTCCCGGAGCAAGGGGTGAGGGACTGGACGCAGCGGCGCCGAACTGGACTGTAGGGGTGGTGGTCGGGGCTGTGGTGGAGGTATGCTTTCCACCTCCTCCCCGGGCTCCGGCTCCTCCCCTCTGGGCTCCGGAAGCGGCGGCTCCTCCCCTCTGGGCTCTCGGAACAGCTGTTCTACCTCCCATTTCTGGAGCAGCAGGTCCAGCTCTGTAGGCTCCGGCTCCGGCAGCCCTAGCTCCACTCTCCACTTCTTGGTCTGCTCCACTTGAGCAGCGGTGTTTCTCTTAATTTCCTCGATCAGTTCCTTAAAATCCATTTTTCCTTTTACTGGGTCGTAGGGGCGCCCCACTTCTGGTACCATATGTAAAAAGATTTGACCCACTCAGGTTCGTTGCCCCTTTAAAAATTGACCCAGCACACAGAAATGGATTTTCACAGCGCGGTTGCGCTAATTTTAATAAACACAAAATCAAAACACACAAAACCAAATAAACACCTAGCTCTTATCGAGCACTAACTACACACGCAGGAACCTAACTAACGCAGGACGGCTAAGCCGTTTCCCTGCCCCAAACTTAATTAAACCACGCAGGTTTGCACCGTACCTTCTCATCCGACTGCTTGGAAGCAGAGCACCTTCTCTGCCTCCCTCTCCTCAGCAGCCCCGAGCAGACTAACTGCTTTACTTTTATACTGCCCAATAACGCTCAGGTGCGGATAATCATTACTAATAAAACAATTAAACAATCAAACAAATGTGCATTCTCACATGTTTCTTTTATGCAGGGAGGATTAACCCCCTCCCTGCTGTCTCACTCCACCTACTTCCTCACAATATATATAAAACAACATTTTCATTGTAGATAATTATTATTATTATTATTTGTTTATTTAGCAGACGCTTTTATCCAAGGCGACTTACAGAGACTAGGGTGTGTGAACTACACATCAGCTGCAGAGTCACTTACAATTACATCTCACCCGAAAGACGGAGCACAAGGAGGTTGAGTGACTTGCTCAGGGTCACACAATGAGTCAGTGGCTGAGATGGGATTTGAACCGGGGAATTCCTGGTTACAAGCCCTTTTCTTTAACCACTGGACCACACAGCCTCCTACTAATAATGGATTCTGCTGATACAGTCATGCTATAGCAATTACCTAGGGCTCTGGAGACTGAACCAGGAGCCTTTTTTATATAATAGGTAATGATTTCCAGCAAATTGATGACCTTAAGGTCAAGTCTTTATCACTAATGCTTCAAAGAAGCACACTCTTTGTAGACAGGTGGTTCCTAGGAAAGCAGTCGACTTGCTGGGCTGGGTGAGGTGTGTTGACCGATACTGGAGGTTAAAGTAGTCACCATCAAACGCCTCTATATTCAAAACAGGTACAACTGAAAGTATACCCATAGTCCACCCAGCTCACAGCCCCATAGGCAGCCTTGCCAAAAGCAAAGAACAATGTAGTCAGTAGCAATAACAGAAAATCATACAGAAAACACCTAATGGGATATGTGACAGGGTGACTGAGTGGTGACGTCACGGCAGAAGCAGGAACAAAATACAGACACCAGGGAGTACTGCAGGTAAAGGCTGGCCGCCATTTTTAGTAAGCAAAACAAAAAGAAATAAAAATAATCTGTGCTCACAGAGCGAAAATAAAAAGTGTAAACATAAACAAATCTCGAACACAAAAGTAATAAACAAAACCCAGATCAGGCTGAGCAATTACCTTCACTGTTCCTGGAGTTTAATTTTAGTTTCGTTTTTAAATAAATTTCTCTTACTCCTCACTCCGCTCGCTCTCTCCTCTATAACACCCACCTGGAGCTGGAGAGCTGCAGCCTTTTTATATTGTGGCCGAGGGGTTTAACTAGCTTGCAATTAATTATTCTATTACCCCTCGGCCACAATCTGCACGTGTTTATTAATTACTACTGTGGATGGGACTACCCATCCACGCTACAAAACAAATCGGCTACGCCGTCAAAATGCAAAATAATAACAAACCCCGCGGCGCTCGCAGTCATTTAAAATACATAAACAAACACAAAATAACACGGGCGGAGGGGGAACCCCCGTTCTAAAATAAAATAAACAAATCAATGTACAGGGCTGCTCACCCTGTTACAGGATATTAAACAGATAAGCAATTAAATAGTAGAATGTAATAATAATAATACTGATGATGATGATGATGATGATGATGATGATGATGATGATGATGATGATGATAATAATAATAATAATAATAATAATAATAATAATAATAATAATAATAATAATAATAATAATAATAATAATAATAATAATAACAAATAATAATAATAAAAGGAGACTGTGTGGTCCAGTGGTTAAAGAAAAGGGCTTGTAACCAGGAGGTCCCTGGTTCAAATCCCACCTCAGTCACTGACTCATTGTGTGACCCTGAGCAAGTCACTTAACCTCCTTGTGCTCCGTCTTTCAGGTGAGACGTAATTGTAAGTGACTCTGCAGCTGGTGCATAGTTCACACACCCTAATCTCTGTAAGTCGCCTTGGATAAAGGCGTCTGCTAAATAAACAAATAAAAAAAAAATAATAATAATTATGATGATGATACTACTACTACTACTAATAATAATATGTCACATAATACTCATTGTTAGTGTAAAGAAGTATAGAACCAGCATGGTGAATGTCATGCCTGGAGGATTTTTACTGTCCTGTGCTTATCTAACACAGGACCTTTTATTATGAGACTGACACTGAGACAATCCTGGTGTGTTTCTATATACAGGTGATAATGCACTGGGGACTTTGAAACTGCTTCAGAGCCAATCCAAACAGGAGCTGGGGTCTCTCAAAATGAAAGTGATAGACTTGAAACCACTTCACCCTGCAGTCTCCAGAGTACCTGATTACACAGTGAGGGCACTCCACCACTCCATTACCTAATAATGAGCTCTTGAATCATTCACTGCTTCACAATGCCACTTGTGCCACATTCGGTGTGTTTTGTGCAACAGCATTTTGCTGCAATCACGAATTTGAAATGTAGGTTAGGAACAAGAAGGGGGGAAACTGTAAGATCACGCTGGAAATACAACAGGCAACCAAACCAACAGCATTGACCTGTTTATTTGATATAAAATATTGATATAGGCACTCAGATAATATAGTCATTTCTGCACAGCAATGAAAACGTTTTTGTTTTGCATTAACTTTCAATGAAATATTTATCTTGCTATGCAGGCTGATATAAATCAAAAGCAGGGAGTGTGTAACATAGCTATTCCTTCCTTTATGTTGTATTGTATGTACAACAAACCTGACTTAATCAACTTCCATTGGAAGCTCTTAAAGAAACAATCTTGTTATTTCAAGATGCATATTATAGGAGTACAGTGCTAATCATCCAGGGCGAGTGCTTCTTCTTTTGAAGTACACTGTGGATGTGTTAAGATTGTTAATTATAACTTACAGCTTTGTGGATGTCAGTTCAGAAATTAACATATTTAGAACATTTCAAGGGAAATCTTTTGGAAACTGTGTTGGCAACAGGATACAGATTAGAAAAGGTAAGTGTTCATCTATAATGGGGTATGAAATGGCTCTCTTGTGCCCTATTGCTCTGTTTTAGTGTGGTCATGTCACTGGTGCCAGCTACCCGAACCAGACAAAGGGGAATTAGCAATCCATTTTCCACAAGGTTCCCAGATGCAATGTTGTTAGTAGGGGCACTCAGGTATGACATAATGATGACATGGGATAAAATTAAACAGGCCTGGTATCATGCTGTCGCCCTCTAGTGGCATTCAGTCCAGTTAATGGACTGACCTTTGATACCTTATCATCCTTATGTAATGGGAGAGTAGAGGAGATCTCTTATGCAAACCTCTGAAATAGAAAAGAGAAATAGGACCCTCTTGAATATTAAGTGCAGTATTTATGCAAAAGACAGCTATGGGATCTGTCAATAACTGGTCATTGGTTATTAATGTTTTTAGGTCTTCATTTGGAGGGGGGCTACTTTTTGCGTTTTAGGTTCTTCAAGAAGCCCAAGACAGGCTGTAGAGGCTCATTGCTAAAATAGACATGATGTGCTGGTGCCAGTCAGCTTTTAATTATATTGACCACAGTGGATTACCACTGCAGTATGTGTAATACAGGAGTTCCAGGACAGATTCTTCCCATAAATGGTATGCTTTTTTTTTTAACAGTATTACCTACCACATAAAATCCTTTAGTTGTATGTATTCTACTGGGTCTTTCTGCAGACAGCAGTAACAGTAGCAGACATGCAAAGTTGTAGTAAACCACATCCCAATTAAAATGAGGCTATATCATGTAGTTTAAATTATTCCATCTCCACTGCACGCTTGTCAAATTTATAAAACAAGAAAATGTCTTTTCCACTTTGATCAAAACAGCAGGGTAACTCTCCAGAGATGCAAGCCAAGGAATGACAGTATTACAGTATGAGAGAGGAAGGCCAAACCCTCAATCGTGAAACACTGCATCACCAAGGGCGCATGGAAAGGGCACCTGGTTAAATATAGGAAGGCTCTGGCGCTGGCTAGATCATCATATTATTCTAATTTAATTGAAACAAATAAAAAATAAACCTAGATTTATTTTTGCTACCTTAGATATATTAATTAATCCTTCCCCTAATAGTCCCAACCTTGACATTGGCTCCTCTCACAGCTGCAATGACTTCTTACATTTCTTTAAAAATAAAATACTAGACATCAGAAATGAGATTCCACAGACTCCTTATATTAAGGAGGACTCCAGCACAATTTTACCAACTACACCTATTAAGGCCCCCACCTCCCTCCAGAGCTACCGTCCTGTCTCCCTCCTACCCTTCCTCTCCAAAACCCTCGAGCGGACTGTACACCGCCAGCTCTCTGCTTTCCTGTCCAACCACTCTCTGCTTGACCCTCTCCAATCTGGCTTCCGCTCTGCTCACTCCACTGAAACCGCCCTCCTGTCTGTCACCAACTCACTTAAGTGTGCCCGAGCTGCCTCTCTCTCCTCTGTCCTAATTCTCCTCGACCTCTCTGCTGCCTTTGACACTGTTGATCACTCTATTCTACTATCATCTCTTGCTGACCTGGGGATCTCTGGCACTGCTCTGGCCTGGTTCTCCTCCTACCTCTCCAACCGCACTTACCAGGTAACCTGGCGTGGAGCAACCTCCACACCTCACCCTCTCTTAACTGGAGTCCCCCAAGGGTCAGTCTTGGGTCCTCTCCTGTTCTCTCTCTACACCCGCTCCCTGGGCCCCCTCATCGCATCCTATGGTTTCTCATACCATTTCTATGCTGCTAATGCTCAGATTTTCCTCTCCTTCCCCACCTCTGAATCCACCATCTCCTCCCGTATCTCTACCTGTCTGTCTGCTATTTCCTCCTGGATGCACTCGCATCACCTCAAACTCAACCTCTCTAAATCTGACCTCTTTTTCTTTCCCTCCTCCTCCCCCTCCTCTGATCTCTCTATCTCTGTTCCTCTGGAATCTACCACACTCTCTCCCTCTTCCTCAGCTAAGAACCTTGGAGTCACCCTGGACCCCTGCCTCTCTTATTCCCAGCACATCTCCACTCTGGCACGCACTTGCCGATTCTTCCTGAGCAACATCCGAAGAATCCAACCCTTCCTCACCAACTATGCTACCCAGCTCCTGGTCCAGGCCCTGGTACTCTCCCACCTAGACTACTGCAACTCCCTCCTGGCTGGCCTCCCTGCGTCCGCCACCCGTCCGCTCCAGCTCATCCAGAACTCTGCTGCTCGCCTGGTGTTCTCTCTACCTTGCTTTGCCCACGCTACTCCACTACTCCGCTCGCTCCACTGGCTCCCGATCACCGCTCGCATCCAGTTCAAGACTCTTGTACTAGCCTACAGATGCCTTGACCAGACTGCACCCAGCTACCTCCAGACCCTCATCTCTCCCTACACCCCCACTCGACCTCTCCGCTCCGCCTGCACTAGAAGACTGGCTCTACCTCCGCTACGCTCCCCTGCCTCCCGAGCCCGCTCCTTCTCCACCCTTGCTCCGCAGTGGTGGAACGACCTTCCTACAGATGTCAGGACTGTCCAGTCCCTGACCACATTCTGGCGCCTCCTTAGACTCACCTCTTCAAACAGCACCTGTAGAACTCCTCTGTTGTATCCTGGGACACTATCACCCTTCATTTAAATATGCTTTATTTTGCTCTTATCTGCCCCCTATTTTACTGCATTTAATCCTGTACTTCAGAATATTGTAATCTGCCAAGTGTTTAACCTGTAGTATTTTGTACTTAATCATATCCTGATGTAACTATCACTATTTAATCATATCCTGATGTAACTTTCACTATTATCTGCTGTATTATTGAATTGTGGTTTGTCACACTTGAAAAAATTATTGTATTTCTTGCTCTTATTGTATGACTTGTATTGTAACACTTGAATGTATTTGTATTTGCTTGCGATTGTAAGTCGTCCTGGATAAGGGTGTCTGCTAAGAAATAAATAATAATAATAATAATAATAATAATAATAATAATAATAATAATAATAATAATAATAATAATAATAATAATAATACTATGGGGGCTTTTTCTTTGATTAACAGGAACTGACAGAGCTAGTTCAACATATGAGAGCTACTACATGCTCTCTTGATCCTGTTCCTACAAAACTATTAAAAGATGTTCTTGGTGTTATTAATACCCACATTTTAAAAATTATAAATGGTTCACTTTCCTCCGGTATAGTTCCCTCAGCACTTAAGCTAGCTGTGGTAAAGCCTATGCTTAAGAAACACAATTTGGACCCTAAAGTCCTCAATAACTTTAGGCCAATCTCCAACCTACCATTCTTAGATAATGTTCTAGAGAGAGTTGTTGCAATTCAATTACACACATTTCTAACTCTTAACGGTATATTCGAGAAGTTTCAGTCTGGTTTTCGTGCTGCACGTAGCACCGAGACGGCCCTTGTCAGAGTTGAGAATGATCTACTGATAAGCTCTGACTTGGGCTTTCCATCAGTTTTAATTCTTCTAGATCTAAGTGCTGCCTTTGATACTGTAGACCAGTGGTTCTCAATCCTGGTCCTGGGGGACCACTGCCCTGCTGGTTTTTGTTTCAACCAAGCTCTCAATTACTAAATTGAACCCTTAATTGAACTAATAATTAGCTTAATTTGACTTTTTAAATTGTGTATCTTATAAAAAGTTGGAGAATTTAAGTTCCTTATACAATTTTATACCTAAATTGAACTCTCCATCTGTTAAGAATAATTAAAAAGCTCAGATTAGGCAAATTATTAGTTCAATTAAGGGTTCAATTATGTAATTGAGCACTTGGTTGGAACAAAAACCAGCAGGGCAGTGGTCCCCCAGGACCAGGATTGAGAACCACTGCTGTAGACCATTCCATTCTACTGAATCGTCTTGAAAGCACAGTAGGACTATCTGGCCTTGTCCTATCCTGGTTCAAATTTTATCTTTCTGATAGGTTTCAGTTTGTCTCTGTTGGGGAGGTAAAATCGACATGATCAGAAGTCTCCATTCTAGGTCCCTTGTTGTTTTCATTATATATGCTACCATTAGGTGACATTATCAGCAGACACGGAGTGAACTTACATTGCTATGCTGATGATACCCAGCTATATCTGTCCCTAAAGTCAGGAATTTCTTCTGCCTGGGTGTTATTAGCTACTTGCCTTACAGACATCAAGCATTGGATGTCACAGAATTTTCTAATGTTGAATTCAGATAAAACAGAGGTTATGCTAGTGGGCTCACAGAACCAACTAAAAGGAAATGTGGGATAACATGAGCTTGACCCTTGCAGTCTTTCATCAAAACTTAAACTAGAAATTACGAGTTTGGGGGTCATCTTTGATCATTTGAGACTAGGGAAGTTACTAAAGTATCTTTTTCCCATTTGAGAAATATAGCCAAACTTAGACCAATTATTTCTGTATCTGATACCAAGAGACTAATGCATGCCTTTGTTTCATCGAGAATTGATTATTGTAATGCACTTTTTTTCTGGTGTCCCAAAACGTGTGGTATCCCGCTTGCAGCTTGTTCAGAATACCTCCGCAAAAATTTTGACTAAAACCAGAAAGAGTGAACATATTACCCATTTTGGCCTCTATACACTGGATCCCTGTGCAATATAGAATTGATTTTAAGATATAGTTGTTAACTTACAAGGCCCTGAATGGATTAGCACCTAGTTATTTGCAGGGGTTACTGACTCTGTATCTTCCAAACCACACTCTGAGATCACAGGCTGCAGGCTGCTGGTTATTCCTAGGGTCAACAAAAGCAACACAGGAGGTAGGGCTTTTTCTTGTAGAGCTCCTAAATTATGGAATGCTCTGCATTCGTTTGTCAGGGGAGCTGGGATTGTTACAGTTTTCAAGTCAAGACTAAAAACGCACTTTTATAAAATGGCTTTCTTATCTTAGTGGGTTTTAATGTAACTTGGCTGCTTTTGTATTATGTGTATACTGCTATTTAAATATGTTATTTAAATGGTCTGATTGTGGCAGTTGTATGTGTGACATGCTATACAAATGTATTGTGGTTTGTTCTTTTTTCTGCTATGTACTGTACAGTGCTTTGCGATACTTTTGTATAAAAAGCACTATATAATAAATCAAGTAAAACAGTTGTCACACAAACCATCAGGAAGAGGCTGCTTTTATAATCATACTTTAATCAATCTTACCCAACAGATAAGCATGCACCATAGCAACAGCTTGGGCATTTCTGTATTCTAGCCAGACAAATAATCATAATTCTACTACGACTACTACTACGACTACTACTACTACTACTACTACTACTACTAATAATAATAATAATAATAATAATAATAATAATAATAATAATAATAATAATTCCTTGTCAGTTCCCAGTGTGTATCATTACAATAGCATTGAGCTCTGTGTTAACAGAGATGGGGGTCTGGGGGTATTCTTTGTTATGGATGTGTCTTTAATCAGAGCTTAATGGATGACAAGGACGTTGGTAGAATTGGAAGGCAAGGGAAAGGTGACTCGTTGGGAGAACACTCTCCCCTGTACGTGACCAGAATGCAGATCTCGTGCAGCAACTTCCAAACCCAACCAATCAGCACCATGAACCCTCCTCTTCACCCCTACATGCATAGCACAGTGAACACATGTAACAATACGTGCCTCAGACAAGAACAGGCACACCAAACACACAATAGTACTGGTAACTCGAAGGGTAAGAACCTGGGTTGTGTTTTCTTTTAATACAATTGTAATATTTTTTTCAAACAATAATGTTATTGTCCTTGTATCTACTGTACTGTGATTCTAACCTGTAATGCATTGTTTAAAAATATTATTATTGTATTGCTTGACATTTAACTAGGTAAATAAACATCGTAAACTCTACAGTTGGCTAAAATACTTTTGTAAAGAATAAATAAAACACAGATAACTTTTTAAAAATTCTTTATTATGAAGTGCGACAAAATGCCTGGTGTCATTGTGCTTAGATCATTCAAATACTGGCTCGAAAAATCCCAGGAAAAAATCTCCAGAAATAACGTTATTAGATTCTTTACAGTTGTAAAAATCTTGTTAAGTTCCAAAGTATTATTTACAAGGCTTCTTGCAATAAACAGTTGTTCCTTTTTTTCTAAGTACAAAAACAGAGGTCTAGCTAGTACAAGTTCCTTCTACCTGATTCTATAAGATTGTTGTGCTACTTAAACTGTGGGACCTCCACGTGGCTAAAAACAAGGCATCTTTTGCTCTTGGGCAACTTGTGCTGTTTATGTCTGAATACAGTGCAAATAGTCTCGGATCGGGTTTGCATGGACGCAGTATTCTAGCCCTACCTCTCCTTATTGGGTGAAATGATGGGAGGTGCCAACCTTTTTGCCTGGGTGGATGTTCCGCAGGTTTGCAGAAATGATCTGAACTGCTTGGAGCTGACCAAGCAGCACCATAAACCTACATCCTAAAACTACATTAGATTAGAGGCAGGCAGTGCATACCATAGACGAAAGGAAGGGCTTTTAATCATGTATCCTATTATACTACATTGGCATTTTCCCTGATATTGGTTCTCTGTATGACTAATACGAATACTGGATTAAACCATACCTGATTTATTTGAACTGTTATACTTTTTTTGTATTTATAAAATACCATGCATTATGTCATTATTGCTTTTATAGTTCTTTATGAGATTCCTATACGAAATATTGCCCTCAGATACTATCTAGATTTTGGCAAAATCAAAAGCTTTGTAAAATTGGCATAGATGTAATACTTTTTTGCATGCAATAACGTCAAAAAGGTACCAACATAAAGGTTCAAAAAATATTATTCAGAAAGTGGCAAATGCTTTGGCATATTAATGAAGAAGGATTGGCAAAATAACATTAAAGTGCAAATTAAAAGTTTACAGAGTTCAGTAATAAAAGTTACAAAAAATGCATTATTATAATAAATACTTAAAATAATAATAATAATAATAATAATAATAATAATAATAATAATAATAATAATAATAATAATAATGTTTTACCTCGAAGGTTAACCCTTTTGTGGTCACTGGCAGCAGTACAATATCATCCAATCATAAAAGGTTTGACCTTTGTGACAAATAAGAGACATTTTAATGTCTTCACTGAGTTTCAGCAAAACGACATGATATTTTAGGTTCTAAAGTTTTTAGGGGAAAAAAAACTAAAGTACATGCGTAGAAATCCAAGGAGGTTTTTTCTCTTCATTCCATTATTGTAGAAGAAATAGAGAAGACATGTGCTATTATCAGGTCAAAGAAGACAAAGAAGAAGAAGAAATAGAGAAGACATGTGCTATTATCAGGTCATAGAAGACAAAGAAGAAGAAGAAATAGAGAAGACACGTGCTATTATCAGGTCAAAGAAGAAGAAGTTCTTAAATATGGAAGTCAATCTTCGAGTGGACTCAAAGGCGAGAATGCGCCCTTAAAACAGGCGGACTCGTAGTGCTTGTTTAGGTAGGACTTGAGGGCAAATGTTTTGTTGCATCTCTTGCATTTGTAGTGCTTGAAAGCAGAGTGAGTCTGCATGTGGGCGCGGAGGTTGGAGCGGTCAGCGAACGCCTTCCCGCAGTGGGCACATCCAAATGGCTTCTCACCTGTGTGGGACCTCATGTGACCCTGCAGCAGCCACGGTCTGCTGAAGGCTTTGCCACAGATGTCACACTTGTGCTTGAGGTCATGGGTCAGCAAGTGCATGGCCATGGCTGGCATGGACACATAGACCTTCCCGCAGGTGTGGCACTTCTTGGCCATCTTGCTGTCCATGCTGCGGTGGGTCTGCTTGTGCCGGCTCAAGTTGGAAGACGTGGCGTAGGTCTTTCCACACTCGTTGCAAGTATGGCGCTGGATGGTCCTGGGGCTGCTGATGACTTTCCTCCTCGACCTTCCATCCGTGATGAAGAAGGCATCTACTGTGTAACCTTCACTCACGGCATTGTCTCCATTGATGTAACCAGATGTGATCTCCGACTGGGGGCTGTCTGGCTGGTCTGAATCCGGGGCTCTGTAATCTCCATGCACACCGCTGTAGATGGGTTCAGGAGAGGGCACTTTAATTGCACTGTCGTTTTCTCCATCGTAGACAGATGGGGTGATGTAGTCACTGATGTATCCTAGAATTGAAAAGACCAAGGATCTTTATTCAATTATTTATATGCACATGGGGATTAATGTGTGAACTCTAAGGTTTTTAAATGCAACAAGCTAGTTCTGCCAGTTTCCCACATTATTTGTCTGCTTCATTCATATTTCTGTTGTTTACAATAAACGATTGTTCCAGCAACATATAAATCTACTGAATTCTTACGGAATTTTTTTTTTTCTGCATCACTCCCATTAATCAGTAGCACTCCATTTCAATTAACATTGTAACCCATTTAAGGACAAAAGGCATGGCATATAAAATAGGCCCCATTAATAACTGCACATGGAACTAAAACAGGATTCACACAATGAGGTCAATGCAATCGAAACGAGACCTTTTTTTAGTACTGGAAACCATTATGATAATTTTGTCAAAAAAATGTTTTCGGAGTGTTTCCGTGAACATTATAGTGGGCTATGAACAAATATTTAAATATGTGTATTATATGGAGCATAAATACTTTAAACAGACCTGTATGAATCTGAGCCTGTTTTACATTTCTGATTTAGACATTGAGTTCTTATTTGAAAACTTGACCCAACTCAGGTGTTTACTACTAAAACGTGCAACGCTCTATGCACGCTAACATATCATTCTTATACACCCTGGATTGTTAGGAAGTAAACATAGCGCTGCATATTATCAATATTTATTTGTAATATGTAGGTTTTATCCGAATTTACCTTACAGTTATTCTGTCCCATTAAATGTGCTGAGGCAAAAAGGGTCTGTTGCACACAGCATGACCCGAGTCAGCGAAGCTTGTTTAGTACTGCCTTCTGCAAAAATACTTTAAACGTGCATACGCTGACAAAACCCAATAACAATTAATAATAATAATAATAATAATAATAATAATAATAATAATAATAATAATAATAATAATCACCAGGCACAAATAAAGCGCACTTGTAGCTAGCTTTTTTATTTTTTTTTTTTTTATTTTTTTTTTTTTTTACCTTTGTCGTGTAGTCTTACGCTAATATCCGTTCTTGATTTACCATAGGAGCGTTCGAGATCAGCAGATGAAAAATCATCAAGCTTGACCTTTTTAACCAGGAAAGACCTTGGCATGTTTTTTTTGTTTGTTTGTTTTTTTGTTGTTGTTTTTTTTTTGTGCTGCAAAAAAAGAGAACAAGAAAAAAAAAAGAAAAATGCTCGTTCAGCACTGATTGTCTCTGTTCTCGCAGCGTTGATGCAGACTATTTTACAGCTCTGCGGCCGTGCAGCGATGAAATTCCAGTGTCAGATCAGGATATATAAACCAGCTCTCTAGTACTGCTGTGACGGGCTGCTGTGCTGCAACGCCGCTTTCCGTTGTAAAGAAATGCAACTTCAGCACTGGATAGCTCCTTTATTCGTGACGCTCAATCGATGTAATTCAGCACCGGACAGCTTCCAGCTTTGAAGGTGCTCTCGTTTGATTCCTCGAGTTGCTACTGCAACACATTACAACTACTGTGCATTAAACAAACAAACATAAAAAATCTATTTATAGAATTGCTACTTCAGAACAGTAGAGCTTCCCGTTTTCTGCACGTTTTACCCGCAATCTGTTGTAATGCAGAAGCTTACAGGACTTGATTTTTGAACACCCAAAGAAAATAAATCAAACAACAAAAATCTCCCTCGACCAAAAATATCTGGACAGCTCCCAGCCTCTCCGATGCAAGGTTCTGAATTTCTGAAGTCTGTTGATCCGTTCTTGGATTTATAGGGCTGCGATCAGGTGGTAGATGGAATGGAAGTGCTTAATTTAATCCATCAAATAATCTCCCGGGAACAACGGCCGGCTAGAATGATTTATTGATGCTGTTCCTCGTCTCCCCTCTCTCCCTTTTTGCGATGCCAAATAAATACATTATATATATATATATATATATATATATATATATATATATATATATATATATATATATATATATATATATATATATATTAAAAAAGCCAGATTGCATGGATTCCTTAAATAACATTTAATGCATAGTGTATTGATCATCCACTTTTAAGAGTTGTTAAAATGCTTGTGTGTGTGTGTGTGTGTGTGTGTGTGTGTGTTTGTGTACCTAAGTATGTGCGTGCGTGCGTGTGTGTGTCTGTGGGGGGGGGGGGGGGGGGGGTTGATTGGTTACCATATATCCAATAATAATAAACTAACTTGTGAATGTGTGGGCCCATCACGCTGAATGGAAACTGAAGAATCGGATTGCAGCAAATTATTTATTCACCGTTGTAATTAAATTTGCCCTTGTTCCCAGATTAGTAATTGATGAGGACATAAGGGGTTAAAGGTTCAGAACTGTGTTGCAATCAAACCGCGCACCGTCAACAGGTGATCCTCTGAAATAGACGCTAAATACAAACGTTTTTTTATATAGATAGATAGACAGATAGATAGATATGATCTAGTGACAATGACAGTGGTCTATAATGCTAAAGCACTCACCAACCAGTGACCTTACCTCACAGCAATTATAAGTGTAGTTGCCGCTAATAGGTTCCAATGGGAACGTGACATATACTATTACATATTTTCAGATCTCTTGTACATACAAGTGACCAAAGTAATACTGCATATATATATATATATATATATATATATATATATATATATATATATATATATATATATATATATATATATAAACAATAAAACCTCATTTGATTTACATTTGCATTCTCTTCCCTCCCTCTCTATAATTTCCTCATACACTATCACCATTAACCGCTAAACTAAGGGATGGATGCGGCCTAAAGTTTGCAGGTCACCCTGTTACATCACACCCAGTAAGCCAATGGTGTTCCTGGTATGCAAATGAGGGGAGCTGGATGCCAGAAGGTCCCTTTCTTCAGTGATTCCTTTATGAGGCATATGCCCGTAATTAACAGAGATCTCGCAGCGAGAGCGTTCTGTGTTGTTAACACCGTGTACGATTTTGTTCAACGCTACAGTGAAAACCTCAACAGTGGTGTGTTGATGCGACACTGACCCCGATTAAAACACACGATATGACCCCTTATTATAAACTCCTCATAATCGCGACTTCACAATTGTTTTAAACCAAGTGATGGTTTGCATTTACTACGTTATATTATTATTATTATTTATTTCTTAGCAGACGCCCTTATCCAGGGCGACGTACAATTGTTACAAGGTATCACATTATTTTTTACATACAAGTACCCATTTATACAGTTGGGTTTTTACTGGAGCAATCTAGGTAAAGTACCTTGCTCAACGGTACAGCAGCAGTGTCCCCCACAAGGGATTGAACCCACGACCCTCCGGTCAGGAGTCCAGAGCCCTAACCACTACTCCACACTGCTGCTTGTGTTCTAGCTGTTAAACTGTTTTTTTTTTTTAAAAAAACAAACAAAAAAAAAAACACGACGATTATTGCACGATGTTCAGTAACTAAACACGTTGTAACATTGTATATAACTGGTGTATGTATGTCTCCCCAGGGAGTTCTCGGATTTAGAAAAAGGCCCACTTGTTATTTTGCTACAGTATTAGATCTACTCTATTTTATTGTTGTTCGTAATGCAGTAAAACCCTTCATGTAAAAAGTCTGATGACTGAAACACAGCCGTCAATGTTAATTTGGAGTTTTTGAAGTTTAGGCTGCGGTTTCTAAGCCTCGTTTAATTGCCCAAATGTATTTAATCAATGAATCTAATCAACTAAAAGAAACGTCGTTTTTGTAAAGTTAACAAAACTCTAGTGTGTGTCTTTAACTGGGGTGACCTGATGTGTTTATTGAAAAAGATGTAAAAGGCGCAGCCACTTCTAGAATTCTGAATGTTCCTCCAGAAGAGATGAGTTCAGCTGAAAAAGAGAAGAAAATAGAAGATGTTTTCATTTGCATAATAATAGCCTAAGATGTGCTGCAATACTGAAACGTCTTGTCAGATTTGAATTTTTTTTAAAAAAAGGTTCATTAGCATTTAATTCTCACATTGGATTTTTACAGTACGGGATCCGTGTTATGTCATTATATATATGTGTGTGTGTGTGCGTGTGTGTGTGTGTGTGTGTGGATAAGATCAAATTAAATAAATAAAAGCATGTGAGACGTCTGGAATTGTCGCCATTAGATATAGCAGCCAGCATATTTTCCCATCTCCTAAATCCTAAATGAAAGCTCATATCACACCAGGCGTAACCAGTGTAGGCAGGCAGGCCGACTCCTGTAACATTGTTCCAATGAAGGGATCCCTATGATGACCGGCCTTCAACATTCATTTCTTATTTATGATGTTTGCATTATATCCT
Source organism: Acipenser ruthenus (assembly GCF_902713425.1). Classification (NCBI taxonomy): domain Eukaryota; kingdom Metazoa; phylum Chordata; class Actinopteri; order Acipenseriformes; family Acipenseridae; genus Acipenser; species Acipenser ruthenus. The sequence goes on from NC_081191.1 coordinate 3,246,556, forward strand.
GCTGATTCAGTAGCATGCTGACTAAGCGAGAAACAGATCTGAAAGTGGAATCCATGCTAAATGAGGATGTGCCTGAATTATTTTAAGGCATGAACAACACATTAGGTGCTTAGTGGTTTAGTGTGAGCCTGCAGGAAATCACCATTTGTATTGCTTTACAGGACTGTAAATATCTATTTTAAAAAAATAATAACTTTGGGAATTACCAATCATTACAGATCAGTTTGTTAAGTAATGGGCCAAAGACTAAACCAAGCAGAAATACATTGGTCTTATACTTAATACTGTACTGTGATTAAAAGAAAAATGCCACAAACCTGTACTGTCAAGTAACAGTTGAAATAGATCAGCATCATAAAGTAACCTAAAACTAAAACATGAGTGGTCAAAACTTCGATAAAGTGATCCATGAAATGACTTGTGTTTATACATGCTACAACCGGAATGAGAAAGAGCAAGTGCATTCCTATAGGGATTGGCAACAGCTAAAACACGACAGATTGGCCTTGATTTTCTATTGTGCTCACTCATTGCCCTTCATTTAAGTTAGATGTTTCATTTTTATCTGTAGCCTGCAAAGTGGGGAGCAGATACTATAATGATGCTTTCCATCTGTCTGTCCGTCCGCCTTTCACACTCCATAACTCACAAACTGAGCAGGTTCTGGAGGGCTTTGTCACAAAGGTAGACTAAGGGATAAACAAGGATTGTGGGAAGCCTTTGACTTTCACCTCCAGATCAAGGTTACACCCAGTAGAACCAATTATTCGATTTAGATAAAAAAAAATAATAATAATTGAATTAAGCATTTAGGTACGAACTTGGTTTGTATTGTGTTTGAAGTAAATACATGAATCACAAATTGGTCAAGATAGCTTCTGTTTTCAACTTTCTCAAAGTGCCATTGACCAAAAACCATTGACCCAACAATGTCCTGTGAAGGATTCTCATAGTGGACAACAGTTCATTGTGAAAACAATTATTATTTTTATTTGGTGGATGTTGGGGATGGGGGTGGGAGGTTGTGGGGAGGGGGGGGGGTGTATATTTCCATATTAACCTAAATATAATCTTTTTCTATATATGGTTAATTCCTGTAGATTTGTGAGATCAAGTATTGTATTACCATGTCATATAATATAGTAGCCTACCTTAATATAATGAAACTAAGACTAGAAATGTGCAAGAAACAAGGTTCATCTTGAAGAGCGTTGGTGGTAAGTTAATTAGTTCTTTTCAAATCTAACTTTTATATACAGAATGTTCTTTACAATATTTGAAATCTGTCTTCCAACTTTATATGCAAAAAACATTATTTAAATTATATTTAATTGCTTATATTTTTTATACATACTGTAATATTCCTAATTATTGTACCATTTTTGACATTGAATAACACACTTGCGAAATGAATGTAAAAACACATTTGCAACAGTATGTAGTACGTTAGAGAAAATAGAAGAAAATATCAATATAATTGATCTCAATGGAAAGTGTTACACGGATGGAATCAGTGCATGGTGAACATGCTAACAGCGTTGATTTTGTATCAGTCTTCATCAAGCTTGCCCTGTGTTTGTGTCTGTACTGCATTTCACATAAGGTCCTGGCAGCAGATACCAGAATACATGATTCTAGTTTAGGACATGCAATGGATGGTTCAATGTCATTGAATACCAGAATATTAGAAACTGTGATTATTTTTTGACTTTCCTAAATTAATCTAATCCTTGTAGCGCTTCTTTTTTAAAAAAAGAAACATGCAGTTTAATTTCAAACAGCATTAGATGGACAGATAGATCCCTGTTGATCGCTCCATGTATATTGTACAATGTTATGTTTCCTATCTATGCTATAACGCATTTTTTTAAAGAAATGAATGCCTTTGCAGTAATAACTAGAGCTGATTTATTGAGACTCGTCCATATCGTAAACACATTTTTGACAACAGCTTTTTCTGATCAGACATTAGAAAACATCCATGAAAAAGAACAGTATCTGTACTGACCATTTCTCATCAAAAAATATTTACCAAATTTGTGTAAAAAAAAAAAAAAAAAAAACTATGATGAATCAGACCATACAAGCAAGAAAACATAAGTAATGCGTTTTACATAGAAATAAATGCATTCAAAAATATATTTGTCTTGTTAAAAGTCTTAGTAGAGCTGTCTTTGTATTGAACTCTTTTCTGCCGAGTTAACAGGCAAGAGTGATTAATGCCCTTGGTTTCACTTTGTGCCCGGAAACTCCTCCAACCAGTCAGTTACAGCAGCGGTTTTCAACCCCAGTCCTGGGGACCCCCTGTGTCTGCTGGTTTTCATTCCAACTGAGCTCTCAGTTACTTGACTAGACCCTTCATTGAAATTATAATTTGCTTAATTAGACTGTTTAAATTGTTTTCAGCTCTTAAACAGTTGCAGATTTCAAGTTAGCATTAACATTTTAGTAACTTAAACTCTGCAACTGTTTAATAGCTGAAAACAATTAAAAATGTATAATTAAGCAAATTATCATTTCAATGAAGGGTCTAGTCAAGTAACTGAGAGCTCAGTTGGAATGAAAACCAGCAGACACAGGGGGTCCCCAGGACCAGGGTTGAAAACCACTGAGTTACAGTATTATATTACCCTACAGGGGTATAGTTCATACATACAGTACTGGGTTACAGTATTATATTACCCTACAGGGGTATAGTTCATACATACAGTACTGAGTTACAGTATTATATTACCCTACAGGGGTATAGTTCATACATACAGTACTGGGTTACAGTATTATATTACCCTACAGGGGTATAGTTCATACATACAGTACTGAGTTACAGCATTATATTACCCTACAGGGGAATAGTTCATACATACAGTATATAACATTCAATCTTAAGATATGTAGAAATGCTAAAAGAAACTAATACATTTAAAGACTTTGATTAAGACTTCTAGTGAAAGGAAGACACGAGTGAAGAATTGCAGTTGAAATGAGGGGGCACATTTCTCCTCTTTGTACGTTAGATCCGACAGTAGCAATTAGCAGTAAGAACTCATGAAAGCTGACCATAGACAATGTTTCCTGAGGTCCTTTGCCACCCAACATGTGTGGACCGATACTGTATATCTGAGTGTTTTTTCACTAGTAACCCTTAAATTCCAGCCTTGTTTGTGTATTAAACCTGGAACGTGCCAAATGAGTCAAAATCAGTGTTATTGACCAAATGCAAACCCAGACAGATGTAAACAACGCCATGACTGTCGTGTTTCTATTTAAGTGAATTGGGGTTTCATCCATCCTGACTAGTCGAAACACAAAACAGAGCAGCAACCATTGCTGTCTATAGCAGTGTGCTTGTAAACTTTGCATGGTACATATAATTTCAATTAAAATGTAGCTTTTGAACCATTAGACACAAATCAGCCAACAAATCATTAATATAAACAGTTTGCCTACTTTTCCTTTGGGTTCATTTTCATTCACAACCCCCCATCTCCCACTGAGGGTGTCTCAATGATCTTGTCCAATGGCCAGATAATAGCCACTTGCCAAAATGACCAAGTAACATGCACAGCCACTTTAACACTTTAATTTCATATTGAAGTTGAAGGGGTCTTAAAATAATGAACAGCATGAACATGGGGCAATATTTAATTAAATTAAATTAAAACATCATTGATCGTGGTACTCTTAGCTCTACAGTTTCTTGGATGTCATTATCATGGTAGTGATAAGTATGCCTAAGGCTGATCCTGCATGGTAGAGGACAGGTTAACCTTGGAATATATCCAAACAGCCCCGAGCCTGGTGTTTCTTTGCATGAGACCATGGCACCGTGCCTATACTAATAAAACTCCTTACATAGAGTTGTAACTGTTTTAGAAATTGACTTGTGGTTTTATTGCTCTGCAAATCGTTTGTTGGGCATGCTAGAATATGAAATGCTGTTTGCTATTTTGTGTGGTGCTATGCTAGCGTTGTCTGTATGTTTTCTTTAACTCAATGTAAAAGCCAGCCTGTGGAAAGTTACTGAGAAAAAAATACAGTACATTCCTTATTTGGGTATGAGATATGGAGGTACCAATGTCTGTGTCTTGTAATCTTTTTTTTTTTTTTTTTTTTTTTTTTTTATTTAGTCGTCACCAATTATTTTACCCCGGTTTTCACCCCAATTTAGCATGCCCAATTATTATTTGTATCCCCAGCTCACCGCTCGCAACCCCCCCGCCGACTCGAGAAACGGAGGCTGGAACACGCGTCCTCCGAAACGTGCTCCTGCCAAGCTGTCATTTTTCGCACTGCAGATCCACAGCAATGCCACCAGACCTATAGTGCCGGAGGACAACACAGATCTGGCGGCTCCGCTGCAGAGCCACAGGCGCTCTATCGGCCACAGGGGTCGCTGATGCGCGGTGAGCCGTGGATTCCCCTGCCGACCTAAGCCCTCCCTACCCGGGCAGCGCTCAGCCAATTGTGCGCCGCCCCCTAGGAACTCCATAGCCTGGATTCGAACCTGCTATCTCCAGGCTATAGGGCACATCCTGCACTCCGCGCGGAGCGCCTTTAGTGGATGCGCCACTCGGGAGCCCCCGTGTCTTGTAATCTTTTGTAGCACTATATCTCATTAGCAGAATGTGTGTTGAATGCATGAGTTGTGAGTATGTTTATCTTAGAACATTAGCATTGTCCAGGAGAGACAGAATACAGGAAGGTGGCAGGTCAAGTTATACCAGGAGAGCAGTGATAATGAAGGAAGAGTTATTGAGGAATGATGGAACCTGAGCAGTGATAATGAAGGAAGAGCTATTGAGGAATGATGGAACCTGAGCAGTGATAATGAAGCAAGAGTTATTGAGGAATGATGGAACCTGAGCAGTGATAATGAAGGAAGTTATTGAGGAATGATGGAACCTGAGCAGTGATAATGAAGGAAGAGCTATTGAGGAATGATGGAACATGAGCAGTGATAATGAAGGAAGAGCTATTGAGGAATGATGGAACCTGAGCAGTGATAATGAAGGAAGAGTTATTGAGGAATGATGGAACCTGAGCAGTGATAATGAAGGAAGTTATTGCGGAATGATGGAACCTGAGCAGTGATAATGAAGGAAGAGCTATTGAGGAATGATGGAACCTGAGCAGTGATAATGAAGGAAGAGCTATTGAGGAATGATGGAACCTGAGCAGTGATAATGAAGGAAGAGCTATTGAGGAATGATGGAACCTGAGCAGTGACAATGAGGAGAGGATTGTTATAGACTGATGTATCCAAGTTAGGTATAAAACAGGCTTATTTAGCTCTTTGTTAGATCAATGGAAGAAAAGAGGACTGCTACACTCTGGTCTCCAGAGCTGGTAACTATGCCTTTTTCATTTTGCTTACTGTTCTCTATGTTTAATAAAGTATTACTATTAAACTGAATCTCTGTCCTGAATGATTGAATGAATGAGTGAATGATTCTGGGTTAATTCATCACACTCACACCAGTGAGACACTTCACACGCACATCATGGATACGAAACATGTATCAAGGCCAGCATATAGAAATGAGAGTGGCTTTCCGCACCTTTTGTTTCAATGTAACAGACATAAGCTTGGTGTGTCAGTGACCATGCAGGCAGCAAGTAAGAATCTTAACAACTGCACAAAAGAGCCAGGCTTGTTTCACTCGACTCACATCTCCCCTGCACCCCACTGCACTGCCTGTTACAACAACACCATCCACCAACATTGCTTCCAGGATAATGTTTTATATGGATTGTTTAGTCATTTTGTTTAGAGCATGGGGGAAGTTTCCCCAGAATTAAGTTAATTTAGCAACGTAGGTTCTAACATAGCCGTCAGCTCAGAATGGTTTTCAGTCTTTCTATAATTGTCTCCATCAAACCAAGGTCTAGATTAGTGGACCCAGGGGCCCTTGGGAGGCTGGGTGATGGGTTCAGGAAATATTACTACAGAAATATTAGCCCTGTTTACACTTGTCTTCCACACCTGACATGCCATACCGCATCGATGCCTGCCAATAAGAGTGAGGGTTATTATACTACAGTTCCAAAGGTCTTCAGAAACAAGTTGAACTGACCACTTACACCATCCAACAACCAACATGTGCTAGGCTCACCAAGATATTGTAATGTGTCACAGGCATCTCAGTTGTGGTCACAAATTATAAATTGCTGTGTAATTTAAAGACAAGCAAGTAGTAATTGTATTCATTCCTTTCACATCTCTGACAATAAACCACAAGGGCCTGTCTGCCAACCTATTTATTATTATTTTTTGACTCCACTTGGGTCTCCAGCCATGGTTTGGGATAAAGATTTAAACACTGCAATGCACTTGCATCCGTAGCTGTCAAAGTAAAGCTCTATCCAGCAGTGAAGTAAATTGTGGTGAGACTCCAGAAGTGGGAGAATAATACAGTGTGTTGCAGCAGCACAGCAGTAGAGCAGCGTTAATCTGATCCCTGCAGGCACTTTGAAGAGTATGAAGTCTGAATGCAGTTAATGCTATACTGTCGTTATGTTTGTGTATTTATTATATTGGTCATTTCCTAATTCTGGAAACTTTTTACCTTTTTTGAAAAAAAAATTGTATTTGTATTTTTATGACGCAATCTTCAGTATTGTAGTTACAGTGTGCTGTGGTAATTATGTATCTTAATGTGCAATTCCAGAGAATAATCAATTTTCTTTGCTATCCTGGTGACATCCCTTGTGAAATATGAAATATTCAATTAAATTCTGAATAACTTTACTTTATTTTCTTCTTCTTTTAGTGTCACCAGAATTCACCTTAGTTTTCAAAGAAACATATATATATATATATATCTATATATATATATCTATATATATATATATATATATATATATATCTATATATATATATATATATATATATATATATATATATATACATGAAAAAAAGTAGTCTTTGTTTAGTCATCAACCATGTTGAGTAAAAGACAAACCAAAGTCTACTCGTTTGTTGTTTGCAGAGACTGGGTTGGTCGCACACTCAAGATGGCTCAATTGTATCCTTAATACATTTTACACTTGATACTCAAGAAAGTAAAAAGCAAGCGGCAATATTTTACATCTAAAAAGCAATTTTTTATTATTAAAAACACAAAACACAACACATTTCAACAATACGTGTCTTCATCAGGTGTTAGAGATTCAAAAACAACATCAGGTGAATCCTATATAAGTCAGTAAATGGAGCCAATTAAATAGAATAATAAGTAATTAACTCATTAGTAAAGTATCTAAATTCAAGATAATTGATCCTGACATATACTTAAAAAAATGTGCTAGTATAAATATCATTATTGCATATATTACTGCAGTTTTTATTTTTTTAATTAATCAGCTTGAATCAGTGAGTGATACTGATTCCATTGAGTCTTTCTCTGTAGCAGCACAATATAATAAATAGTGCTCACCGGCAATCTTTTCTACTGATTTTAAATCTTTTAAAACAAACATGAGCTTTAGCTTTTTCAGGCCATGCATTGATTTCACACAACAGATTCACATTCTGAATTCAATTTCCCACTGCTGTGTCAAACCTGCAAACACTGACTTCAGATTACCATTGCTGAGTCATACTAGGTTTTTAGGCAGTATTGAAATAAAAGGCCTTATTCACAAAGCTGTAACTCATAATTTAGTCAAATTAGAATGCTTTTTTTAACTCAGCTGTGGTGGATTAAAACAGTTTTAGTATGTATGAAACATGCTTGAGACAATTGTTTTTATGAATATCACATTTTTATTGAATTCAACAAAACAGACTTTTAAAATCTAACTCATGTTATCAAGCTCCATGTATGTGGTCGGGCTTAAATAACTCCTAGTTAAAGCTGTGTATCTGGAGCCATGGCATGTGGTATAATTATTGCATACTTCTGACATTGGTCCTTAACTTGGGGATGAAAAAAAACAATCTTTTAGCTTGTCATCGTTCCATGATGAAAAGAAAAAATTGTAAAGACTAGAATGTGATGCAAGGGGGTGAAGTGGGTTTCTTTACAAGACACTGTATTCCTAACTGATAGGGACGAGCATTGCTGGAAGATTGGACCAATACTGAATGAGATTAGTTTAGTCGTACTTCTTCAAAATCAAGCTATGTGATTTTAAAAGGATGTCAAATCTTACTGTAGGGCTAGCCCTTTCAATAAAGTGCATGTTCTCTCCACTGTGGGTTCCCTCTGCCTTTCTTCTTTGACTGTTAATTCAAGGTCACAGCTACTCTATATTAAACACTCACGCAAGTACATTCCTATTCAGTTCAACCCTAATGTGCACAATAATAATATTAAGTACCTCCGCTGTTTTTTGTTTTGTATCTTGGGGACACAACTTATGTTAATTTGTTTGAGTTTGCTTTCTTTATGGTCTTGTGGTTAATCCTTCTTGCATATACAGTACTGGACCATCAACAGTATGTTTGAAAGCTTTATTGCTATTATGTCCAACCAAAATGACAGGAGCAGGGCTCTACCCTAACTTTTTTTTCCTAGGAGCACATGTACGCCCAGGTCACGTTCTGAGAAATGTAGGCACACATTAAAAAAATAAAATTAAAAATACACAAACACAGTTTTGCAAAAAGTAAGCATAATGGTACCAACATTTATGGTGAACATCTCTTTTTTTTCTTTTTTTTCAGAGCACTTGTGGAGTTTAATATTTCTGCATCAACAAAATATTTTTTTTTTTTCCAACTGAAATGTCTTTTCATCTGAAGTTGTAAGGTTAGCTGAGACTCTTGCTGAGGCCCAGTAGTAATTCTCTTGGCCTTTAGCGGTTGAGTGGTTCTGTGTAAAGCCAAGGTGCCTGTCTGCCTGTCTGTGTGAGCCAGACTTCTCTTGTGAAAATTCCCTATCAGTCAGATCTCTGTGCCTGGAAACCGTGACAACATTAATCTTATTTGTCATAACCGGTCCCAGGGGAGGCCTGGCCAGCCTGGGCCCTCGATTTGAGGATTTGCTGGACCCCCTTTATCTCATCCCTGCAGTCTGTGAACCTAATTAGATGTGAAAGTTAAAGAGGCTGAAATGGGGACAAAAGCGACATTATGCAAATACCGTTTGATTTGTGTCCATCCATTCCACTCTCTTTCTTTCTTCCCCTCTAGAATGGTCATTTAAAACAGTGAAGAAGAAGACAAACCTCACAGGAGACTCTGTAAACTGCCCCCCTCGCTCCCTTTCTCGTGATAAATCATTGGGATAATTGGACACTTTGTCTAAAATCCTTTTTATCATTTTCCTCTTTTTTTTTACAGAAGAGCTGTCCTCTAAGTCCCACTGGTGTGGATATCCAAAGATAAAAAGAGAGAGCGATATTTAAGAGCTGACAGAGACATTTCTTGTGGTTTAGGATATTGTTCATATTTGTTCACATTACATCTGATTAATATATTACAGATTTACAATACAAATAAAACAACAAGAAAACTAAAATAAATCATATGAATAGTATACATAAAGGGCTTGCGCCATCCAATAAATAGGAGCAAGATTGCCCAACAGGCAGATCTGCACAGCTGTTTGGCTAAACTTGTTGCAAGGATTGTAATATTTTAAATTACAGGATATGATTTATAGCACTTTGTAACAATGACTTGGATTATAATTATTTAAGTAGTGTTATTATTATTATTATTATTATTATTATTATTATTATTACATTAAACAATAATACTGTATCATACAATAAATCCAAGAAAAGGATATTTATTTGCAATCTTTTATTTTATTACACCCACACATTAGAAAAACTTGCAAAAAATAAAATAAAAAAATAAATAACCAATACATTTGCAATTACAGACACATCCAGACAGACGCTCACACAGACACCCACATTCACACACTGCACAATTAGTTATGTTGGTCACAGACACAGAAACACGGCAAAGGGAGAAGACGATGTCATTACACATACCATATAACACATAGAACGAAAACACATCACAGCACAGAAGAACTAAACTGTAATATTTTTGTTGGTGCTCCATTTTCTTGTCATATTAACAGACAAGTGCAAGTACTAGCTGCCTCTTATAAGTGGTTGCCAATATAAAACAGAGGTAATGTTGCTAGGTTCAAAAAAGTAAGACCACCCTTTGTGCATCTACTGGAAACATCTTCCCCTTTGCACTGAAGGCTGAAATGAGAAGCTTGGGTACTTTTTGACCCAGTTCTTTCTTTCGAACCTCATATTAGGAGAGTAACTAAAGAGTCTTTCTGTCATCTTAGAAATCTTGCCAAAATAAGATGTTCTCTTTCACTACAAGACGCAGGAAGACTGATGCATGCTTTTGTAACATCTAGAAATGATTATTGTAATTGTCTATTCTCTGGCATTCCAAGTCAAGTTTTATCCCGTTTGCAACTTGTACAAAATGCTGCTGCCAGGATTTGAACTAAAACAAGAAAGTATGACCATATTACACCGGTATTGGCAGCTCTACATTGGCTTCCAGTTCGGCTCCAGGCTGATTTTAAGCTTCTGCTCATAACCTACAAAGCCTTACATGATCTGACTCCCTCTTACCTGAATGATGCCGGGCTGCTCACTATTCCCAGAGCTTTCAGTTACAGGGCCCCTAAATCATGGAACAATTTTCCCATTTCTGTAAGGGAAGCACCAACAGTAGCAGGTTTTATAAGACTAAAGATACATTTTTATAATCTTTCTTATCTTAAAATGATTGTTTTCTTTTATCGTCTATGGTTTTATTGTTTCACTCCTCTTGTTTTTATTTATATGGTTTATCTTCTTATTTATGCATTTGATTGCATTGCATTCTTATTGTTTAATTGATCTTGTTTTTATTTCCTTCTGTTTTATCTATTTATTTATGCATTTACTCTCCTGCTCATGTATTTTCATTTACTGTGATTATTGTATTTCCTGCTTGTATTTTCTGTTTTAGACATGTAAAGCACTTTGAGGCATTGCTTTTGTGAAAGGTGCTATATTAAATAAAGGTTGATTGATTGATTGATTGGTAAATGTCCAGTATCCTGTGCATGAGTGAAACTGCCCATGGTAGACGCTAACAAAATATTCTGACCAAAGCTGTCACAGAACCCCCCTCTGGAGCAGGCCAGTTTTGAGATGACTGGAATTAGGACGGCTATGTTTACACTACAGGAAAAAGAAAAACCGTCCTAAGAGATAGGCCTCCTCAAAGCCGGCTTAAAAGTGTCTGGTGTAAAAGGGGTATACAGGCAGACAGTCCAATAAAAAGATTAGGCTTTTTTTCCTCTGAGATAGCATGACCTTTAAATAAAATGAAGCAACAACCAACTCTTGAAAAAAAGCCATTGTCATAAGCAAAAAGAGGTGTAATAACATCCCGGGCAGGATGTTTAATGAAGAATATGTACATTGATGTTTTTTTGTTTTGTGCTTGTAAATTGAGAGTACACATGTGGAACAGGGAACTTTAACCTGTTTTACATAGCCCGGGCTGTCTGGGGAATTCAGCAGATTAGCATTTTTATTGCAGAGCTGAACGCCAGCATCCCAGGCTGTTCCAGGAGGATGAGCACTGCCCAGGCCGCACAGTCACATCACCCGTTCTCTGCCCTTCACAGCACAGTTCAGTGGAGGGCTGGGCTCCATAACTTAACACATTCCCACAAGTCACATAGAAACACAAATATACTGCAAATATACATGCAAATTTACTACAAATATACATGCCCGTATCTATCTATCTATCTATCTATCTATCTATCTATCTATCTATCTATCTATCTATCTATCTATCTATCTATATATATGTGTGTGTGTGTGTGTGTGTGTGTGTGTGTACAGCTATGGCCAAAAGTAAAAAAAAGAAACTATATGAACATAATTTAGTTCTTTTATTTAACATCATGTAATCAAAGAAACTACAAAAGTCTACCTGAAGCCATAATAGTAGTACAGTATGTCATGTTTTGCCAGTATTTCGTTAAGTATATGGAAAACTACAAAGCAGTATGTAATTCATCATGTTAACGCAACATCATTCAGCAGGCTTCATTCAACTTATGAAGCAAAATGTGTTAACTATGTAGTTTACTACTGAATGTTAGTTTACTGCTCAGCATGTTTCAACAGCTTGATATGCAGAGAAAAGCCATGTACATCTTTCACCACCTGAGGAAGGAGAAAATATGTGACTCTATTAGAAGAGAACAGGTTACTCATAGATTCCCTCTTCATACCCGCTGTGGTGTTATTTATGTATTCATGTATGGGGGGGGGGTAGGGTTAGGGTTAAGGTTGGGGGGGGTTGTATCAATTAGCTTGGACCAGTTTAATTTCTGTTGATGTTCAATTAGTGTAGGAGATGAGCTAGAGAATGCATATTGTGTCTCTCCGCGGCATGTAGTGGTTGTGTGGGGAAATAACCTTATGATCCTATAGATGGGAGATACAGAGTGTATTAATGTCAGGAGAAATGTGTCAGGTTTCAGATGAATCAGGTGTTTGGGTTCTGCGGTGAGATATCCCCTGTGACAAAAAGCCTGATAGTTTATGCAGAATATAGATGAGGGCAGTTTTATTGTAGTTAAACCAGGGCAGAATAAACGTAGAATAAATACATTTTTTTTAATAAAAGCAAAAATTAAATCCACACGTTTTTTGGTGTGTGTTTACAGAGCGGTTAATCCAGTTTCTTAAAACTGCTTACATTGATTTTTTTTTTTTCAGGGATTGCTTTTTCCCCAAAAACCCTGAATACTTGTTTGCATGTGACTGCACTTCTGTTTGCAAGCAGATTCCATCTTTAGTGTAATAATATATTAATCAGGTTACTACTTGGACTGGGATTTGTGCTGGGGTTGTGCATAAATAGAAGCACCTGCAATATGTAAATGAGCTGTCCCTCAGTGATTCATTTGCTATTCGAATGGTATTCCAGATAAACATTGCATTCCACTGCTCCAGCAAATATTGGGACACCTTATGTGGCATAATACTGTCTCAACAGAACACGGACTAGTTAAGATAATAATACCCCTTTTCCACTGGCTATCGAGCTTCATAACCCAAACCATGAAACTGGCCTCACAACACCTGTGAATCAGGCTCAGAGCCAAGCAGGGCCAGAGGCAGAGTTCATGATTTTCATTATTACGTTTTGGCGAAAATTAAGAAAAACACAACCATGACCTCTGGATCTTCTCAACTCAAACACAGTGCCTCTTAATACCACGTCATCAACATGCAACTCAACGTGTTCATTGTTTGTGACATTAGCTGCACGGCTCAGGCTCTGCAGTGGAAACACAACCAGGCTCCTCCGTACCGGCCCCGGGCTGGCTGGGCTCTGTAGAGGAAACACAACCAGGCTCCTCCTAACCGGCCCCGGGCTGGCTCGGCTCTGCAGTGGAAACACAACCAGGCTCCTCCGTGCCGGCCCTGGGCTGGCTGGGCTCTTCAGTGGAAACACAACCAGGCTCCTCCTAACTGGCCCCGGGCTGGCTGGGCTCTGCAGTGGAAACACAACCAGGCTCCTCCGTGCCGGCCCTGGGCTGGCTGGGCTCTGCAGTGGAAACACAACCAGGCTTGTCCTAACCGGCCCCGGGCTGGCTGGGCTCTGCAGTGGAAACACAACCAGGCTCCTCCTAACCGGCCCCGGGCTGGCTCGGCTCTGCAGTGGAAACACAACCAGGCTCCTCCTAACCGGCCCCGGGCTGGCTGGGCTCTGCAGTGGAAACACAACCAGGCTCCTCCTAACCGGCCCCGGGCTGGCTCGGCTCTGCAGTGGAAACACAACCAGGCTTGTCCTAACCGGCCCCGGGCTGGCTGGGCTCTGCAGTGGAAACACAACCAGGCTCCTCCTAACCGGCCCAGGGCTGGCTGGACTCTGCAGTGGAAACACAACCAGGCTCCTCCTAACCGGCCCCGGGCTGGCTGGGCTCTGCAGTGGAAACACAACCAGGCTCCTCCGTGCCGGCCCTGGGCTGGCTGGGCTCTGCAGTGGAAACACAACCAGGCTCGTCCTAACCGGCCCCGGGCTGGCTGGGCTCTGCAGTGGAAACACAACCAGGCTTGTCCTAACCGGCCCCGGGCTGGCTGGGCTCTGCAGTGGAAACACAACCAGGCTCCTCCGTACCGGTCCCGGGCTGGCTGGGCTCTGCAGTGGAAACACAACCAGGCTTGTCCTAACCGGCCCCGGGCTGGCTGGGCTCTGCAGTGGAAACACAACCAGGCTCCTCCTAACCGGCCCCGGGCTGGCTGGGCTCTGCAGTGGAAACACAACCAGGCTCCTCCTAACCGGCCCCGGGCTGGCTGGGCTCTGCAGTGGAAACACAACCAGGCTCCTCCTAACCGGCCCCGGGCTGGCTCGGCTCTGCAGTGGAAACACAACCAGGCTCCTCCGTACCGGCCCCGGGCTGGCTGGGCTCTGCAGTGGAAACACAACCAGGCTCCTCCGTGCCGGCCCCGGGCTGGCTGGGCTCTGCAGTGGAAACACAACCAGGCTCCTCCGTGCCGGCCCCGGGCTGGCTGGGCTCTGCAGTGGAAACACAACCAGGCTCCTCCTAACCGGCCCCGGGCTGGCTCGGCTCTGCAGTGGAAACACAACCAGGCTCCTCCGTACCGGCCCCGGGCTGGCTGGGCTCTGCAGTGGAAACACAACCAGGCTCCTCCTAACCGGCCCCGGGCTGGCTGGGCTCTGCAGTGGAAACACAACCAGGCTCCTCCGTACCGGCCCCGGGCTGGCTGGGCTCTGCAGTGGAAACACAACCAGGCTCCTCCTAACCGGCCCTGGGCTGGCTGGGCTCTGCAGTGGAAACACAACCAGGCTCGTCCTAACCGGCCCCGGGCTGGCTGGGCTCTGCAGTGGAAACACAACCAGGCTCCTCCGTACCGGCCCCGGGCTGGCTGGGCTCTGCAGTGGAAACACAACCAGGCTCCTCCGTGCCGGCCCCGGGCTGGCTGGGCTCTGCAGTGGAAACACAACCAGGCTCCTCCTAACCGGCCCCGGGCTGGCTGGGCTCTGCAGTGGAAACACAACCAGGCTCCTCCTAACCGGCCCCGGGCTGGCTCGGCTCTGCAGTGGAAACACAACCAGGCTCCTCCTAACCGGCCCTGGGCTGGCTGGGCTCTGCAGTGGAAACACAACCAGGCTCGTCCTAACCGGCCCCGGGCTGGCTGGGCTCTGCAGTGGAAACACAACCAGGCTCCTCCGTACCGGCCCCGGGCTGGCTGGGCTCTGCAGTGGAAACACAACCAGGCTCCTCCGTGCCGGCCCCGGGCTGGCTGGGCTCTGCAGTGGAAACACAACCAGGCTCCTCCGTGCCGGCCCCGGGCTGGCTGGGCTCTGCAGTGGAAACACAACCAGGCTCCTCCTAACCGGCCCCGGGCTGGCTGGGCTCTGCAGTGGAAACACAACCAGGCTCCTCCTAACCGGCCCCGGGCTGGCTGGGCTCTGCAGTGGAAACACAACCAGGCTCCTCCTAACCGGCCCTGGGCTGGCTGGGCTCTGCAGTGGAAACACAACCAGGCTCGTCCTAACCGGCCCCGGGCTGGCTGGGCTCTGCAGTGGAAACACAACCAGGCTCCTCCGTACCGGCCCCGGGCTGGCTGGGCTCTGCAGTGGAAACACAACCAGGCTCCTCCGTGCCGGCCCCGGGCTGGCTGGGCTCTGCAGTGGAAACACAACCAGGCTCCTCCTAACCGGCCCCGGGCTGGCTGGGCTCTGCAGTGGAAACACAACCAGGCTCCTCCTAACCGGCCCCGGGCTGGCTCGGCTCTGCAGTGGAAACACAACCAGGCTCCTCCTAACCGGCCCCGGGCTGGCTGGGCTCTGCAGTGGAAACACAACCAGGCTCCTCCATACCGGCCCCGGGCTGGCTGGGCTCTGCAGTGGAAACACAACCAGGCTTGTCCTAACCGGCCCCGGGCTGGCTGGGCTCTGCAGTGGAAACACAACCAGGCTCCTCCTAACCGGCCCCGGGCTGGCTGGGCTCTGCAGTGGAAACACAACCAGGCTCCTCCTAACCGGCCCCGGGCTGGCTGGGCTCTGCAGTGGAAACACAACCAGGCTCCTCCTAACCGGCCCCGGGCTGGCTGGGCTCTGCAGTGGAAACACAACCAGGCTCCTCCTAACCGGCCCCGGGCTGGCTGGGCTCTGCAGTGGAAACACAACCAGACTCCTCCTAACCGGCCCCGGGCTGGCTCGGCTCTGCAGTGGAAACACAACCAGGCTCCTCCGTACCGGCCCCGGGCTGGCTGGGCTCTGCAGTGGAAACACAATCAGGCTTGTCCTAACCGGCCCCGGGCTGGCTGGGCTCTGCAGTGGAAACACAACCAGGCTCCTCCTAACCGGCCCTGGGCTGGCTGGGCTCTGCAGTGGAAACACAACCAGGCTCCTCCTAACCGGCCCCGGGCTGGCTGGGCTCTGCAGTGGAAACACAACCAGGCTCCTCCTAACCTCCTGACGTTCACAGAATTCTGTAGAGCAGGACAGTGTGATTATAAGTGACGTTCACAGGATTCTGTAGAGCAGGACAGTGTGATTATAAGTGACGTTCACAGAATTCTGTAGAGCAGGACAGTGTGATTATAAGTGATGTTCACAGGATTCTGTAGAGCAGGACAGTGTGATTATAAGTGACGTTCACAGAATTCTGTAGAGCAGGACAGTGTGATTATAAGTGACGTTCACAGAATTCTGTAGAGCAGGACAGTGTGATTATAAGTGACGTTCACAGAATTCTGTAGAGCAGGACAGTGTGATTATAAGTGACGTTCACAGAATTCTGTAGAGCAGGACAGTGTGATTATAAGTGACGTTCACAGAATTCTGTAGAGCAGGACAGTGTGATTATAAGTGACGTTCACAGAATTCTGTAGAGCAGGACAGTGTGATTATAAGTGACGTTCACAGAATTCTGTAGAGCGGGACAGTGTGATTATAAGTGACGTTCACAGAATTCTGTTCTCAGCTAGCCCTCCTTTTCCAGATGGCCTGTCTCGTCAATTCAGAGCGTGAAACAGAAAACATGCAGCGTTATAGACATATGTATGAAAATGTAAATATCTGCAGTAACGTGACAGCGTTTGATTAATTACCCAAGACTGAGACACAAAGTCTATGTCTCAATTTACTTAACAGTTTACCTTTAAAGAGACATTATCAAATCTTCATTTTTTTTCTTCTTTTAGATGGTTTTTATTTAATTTAACATCATTTTATTAAAGTTATATGCTGTTATTTGTAATGCGGGCCAGCTGTTTGACTGAGACCACCAGAACTCACTTAGTCCCCTGAATAGATTTTATTCAGGGAGCTTGTGCCCTGAACATTGTTAACTGAGTCAGCTAGAATCTGCATGTGATCCCCAAGCATCACTTATAGTTCAACCAGCTGTTTAAGAATAAACAGGACTGTAAATGAGAAAAAGAGGGAGACAGAGACAGAGACAGGGAGACAGAGACAGAGAGAGAGAGAGGGGGGGAGAGAGAGAGAGAGAGAGAGGGATCACATTCACTTTAGTACAGAGCTGAGTTGAAGCTTTTCAGAGCTGGTCAGTCCCTCTGCCCATCTCCCCCTCCCCTGAATGTGCTGTGTTAGTAGAACGGGGTCACTCTATTTGCACATGAATTCTCAGCAGTCCGGCTGAATACCTACATTGTGCTTTAAGAAGCTGAATAATCTTTTCAGGAATAGGCTACTGTGACACTGCTGTTTTCTGCATACCTAGCTTCCATCCAGTGCTTGAATTGTGCCGAAAGGAGTGCTGGAGCCCTGCCTGGGAAGGTTGCTCTCACATTCAGAGATGTATTCTGTATGCTTCAGAGACCGCTTAGTGTGCAGAGAGTTAGAGTGACAGAACTGTGGTCAGAGGCTTGTAAACATGGGCAGTATGCAGTGGATATTTTGCAAGTATATCACGACCGTGTCCCTCTGTCTCTCTGTTTTGTACTGTACAGTGAATATCAAATAATAAGGACTGCATTTGAAGGCTATTGACTGGGCATTACTGATGTTACCGCAGTTACTGCACAGTTCACAGCTTAACTCCGTATTGTTAATCAGCGTCCACGATCAACTTCTTATAAGCCCCTGAATGAAATACTACTTTCTGTGAATATGTTGCATAACATATAGGATACTGAGCAATCACAGCTCTCCATCCAAGCTTGTGTTCTATCATGAAATAATAGCATCCAAAAATAAAGTATAATAAAAAAATAGTAATAATAATCAAAATAATTCAGAATGTAATTTCATATTTCTCTGATAGTTTTATGATAACAGGCAATACAATTACAAGTATATAGATAGATAGATAGATGTATGAAGTGAGTTTTGTTTACTACTGTGTGATAGAAGGCCCAGGTTTAATGATGGCCTATTGTTACTGTGAGGGAAAGCTTTGGACTTTTGTTATTAGACTGCAGTCATCATCCTTTCTTTATATTTTGCAAGCCCTTTGATTTCAACAGCAGATGATGAATAAATTGAAACTCCCAGCTTCCCCAGAGCAGCTATAGGTCTCTGGATCAGGTGGAGGCTGTTGGCTTACCCCTGCTTGGGCTTACTTTGTAAACAAAACCCACTCTCCAATATGTGGAATTCATTCAGATGTTAAATGGAACAAAGAAAAATAACTTTGACCAACACAATCCGAAACGGGGGTCCCTGTTCTCGGGCTGTAGGGTTGTTTTGCCCATGTACAGGATAAGACACAGAGTTAAAGCCCTCTTGTTTGTTTTATATGCGTCTGTGTGTGTCAACACAGAGATTCTGAAAACAAAAAAGGCCCTCCTTCCAAAGGTTGCCAAAGGGCTAATTACAGAATAATAAACAGCAGAGACACATGTGGCAGACTAGTTTGGTGTTTCAGATATCCAACTCCCTTGTTAATTTCACACTAGTGCAGTCTATGTGAGGCAGATTTTTTTCCTCACAAATTGTCCCTGTAGTTTAACCCCTCCCCTTCCCCCCTCTGTTGCAGCACCCAGGTGCTGGTGTAGCAGGGACTCAATTTCCTGCAGATGATCCACCAACACAAAGGATGCGCTCTCTACTGATCAATCGGGAGAGCCTTGTAATTGAGAAGGGGGCCTCTGCTATTTATCACTTTTCACACGGGGTAGCGCGGAGCAGATGTGCCTGTGCAGACGCCATCAGACCTTGACAGTGGTGAGCAAGGGTCCCACATGCGTGCGCCCCTCTTTCCAATTTGCTTTAATTAGCCCCCGGATGGAGCAGCCCCACTAATCCTGGGACCCAAGGCTGAGGCGGCTGGCTTCTTGCTTTGGATCAGCTGTGTTAACCCTCCTGTGACATCTAAACTCCTAATTCGTTGCTACATTAACAGTATTGATTAACATATGTGCCCCTGGCTGTCTGCTGGGGATCCCCCTATGATCTCTAAACAGACACCTTGATGAAGCAAGCTGAAAGGGTTGTAACAGATACATCCTTCCTCTTTCATTGTGAAGTCAGGGTGAGTCACTAGGAGGCTCCCTCATATGCAACAATGGAACTAATTGCACAGCTGGGCTGGAGCTGCTTCCTTTACATTTTTAATGCTACTCAGCAGTTTCTGTTGTGGCCAGGAAGCAATCAGAATGACACCCTACAGATCAATCTGAAAATTATCACTATTGATGGCTGAGGATCCACAGAGCAGGCAGCAAAATCTTCTTCAAATGGTGCTTACAGTTAAAACTACTTTGACAGGATAAGGCTTCTATAGAAACCAAAGGAGTGGTTTTACAGTGCAGTGCTGTGTTCAATAAAGTTGCTCAAGTGTTATAAATCCCACAACGTCACATGCTCCATGCTCATCATATGTGTGCCTTCATTCTTTGCAGTTTTTGATACAGACAGTTGAGCACCTTAGGGTTCCTAGTTCAAAGTAGGAGGTTAAAAAAGTTATTCTTAAGGTTAATGTACTTTTTTAATAAAAACAAAAAAAAACAAAAAAATACTTTTCTGTGGAGCAAATGCTGTGCCACAAAAAGCCTGCAGCATTTTCATACTCTGGTGTCACAAACTGCATAACTTCACCACCAACCCTCTGTGAGGCATCATTAATAAATACTTGATACCTTCTTTATAAAATGTGTAAAATGTATTATAGAGAAGGTTAAAAACTGTACGAACCACAATTTCTAAAAACCCAAATTTAGTGGGGTAAAATAAAAATAAAATAAAAAAATAATATAAAAATGAGGCTTTATAATACCATTACAAAGACAGCTGCTCTACTAAATGCATTCATCATTTTTAAACTGGTGTTTAACGTAAGTGCTGGCTTTTTGTATTTCGAGTTTACTCATTTACATTTTCAATTTAAAAACAAGTTCAATCAACTTCAGATACCTTTTGCAATAGCAGCCCTAGTCAGTGCACTTGCCCTGTGTCTGTTTGTATTGGTTTCATTCCCCCTGTGTCTGTGCCCCACTCTGCTGTTCTCCAGAGCAGGCACACCAGGAGCAGCTGCAGAGCTGGCTTCTCCAAAGCACCCTGACGATGTGTCTCAACAATGCTGCAATTTGCAGGCCTCTCCAGACCTTGCCCTCTGTGCCAGGCGGCTGACAAAGAGACAAGCTACTCCTTTTATGGAAGATAACGCAAACTACGTATGGTTTAATTTAGCTATGCAAAATGTGGCCAGGCCAAACTAAATTAATTACCTATTGAACACTGAACAGCATAATTGCTAATCCTTCTGTTATGCAGAAAATATCTATCAACTCCTACCCAAAGGGTTTGGCATGCTTGCTGATTATAGTATTTACGTCTTTTTTCTTGGTAGGATAAGATGCAGGCATTGTTTACCACAGACTGAAAACACATACCTTCTACACTAGTGGCTCCGACTGAAAAGTTGGCTTTACCACATAAATACTTTCAATAATTAAAGTATTTGAATGCAGTACTGTATGCTGCTGTATAATCTCCCAGGTACCCA